>NW_026555579.1:0-58915 GCF_029017545.1 Prosopis cineraria | reverse complement strand
GAACAAAAAAAGAGGGTGGACGAGCAAACGAACAGTGACAAAGTGGCACCATAAAATAAAAGAAAGTTGAGTTTTGGAGGAGACATGCACCTCTTTTGCCAACCGTATCCATTCAAGAGTTCCTTCTTCTCCATCTGAAGCGCATTTCCTTTTGCAATCTCTATCAGAGGTTGGCTAATTAGTTTCTCACAATAGATGGCTCTAAAAGATTTGAGAGAAGGACAGAGTAGGGTTCCTCTGAATACGGACTTTAATTTTGGAAGCTGCTCCAAGACCACAAGTCTCAGTTTGGGGAGGGTGATGGTGGTAGGGGGAATAGTTTCACCGCTACAATCGTCTCCAACTATTTCTTCCATTGAATCACAACCGCTTACATGAATGGCCTCTAGGTTTTGGAGCTGTGTGCAAATAATCCACATCATCAGAATCCTCATGCTGCCACAATGATGCATTTTGAGCTTTCGGAGGTGAGAAAATGGAGCAAATGATGCCGCTATTTGTTTCAAGTCTTTCAAACATGTGAGCCTCAATGTTTGCATAAATTGGACACTGCACCAAAATGGGCAAGTGGGAGAGCCACAACACAAGTTCTCAAGCTTATCACATTCATGCATCCTCAAATATTCAATTTTGACTAGCTTAGGGAATGACAAAGTCTGACATAGACATGTTGTTCCTGTCCAATGGTGATGTGCATGTGTAATCATCAACTCCTTTATGTCTTCTGGAAGATATAACTCTGCTCGGTTTTCCAAATCAATACCACCAAAGACAACCCATTTTAAGGAATGGACCTCATGTTCAGGATAAAATAAAAGATAACCATCATATGATGTAGCTAAACTTAAATAATAACCTTTGAGGGCGCGATCTTTGACCTGTAAACTCTGAACATCGGAATTAAACTCTTCAATGTCATAAAAGTTGGCTGTCATATATTCTAACTTTCCCAAACATTGTAGAACATGTGCACTCCCATCCATTGATTTTGGGATACAGTTCAACCTAAGAGACTGCAGATCGGTCATATTGGTTATCACTGATGATGACATTTTCAACTGTACTGTACCTGCTAGATTAAGATATCTAAGATTGATCAACAATTCCAAGCCATAAGGTGATTCAATAATGGCAGTATTTGAAAGGTCCAACCACATTAGCCGTTGCAATTTTTCTAATGAAGGCATGTAACTCAATTTCTTACATCTCAAAAGTAATGTGATGAGGCATTTCAAGTTAGAGACAGATTCAGGCAAACGCTTAATGCTAGTCCTAGACAAATCGAGTACTTTAAGAGCAGGCATGTTGTTAAAAAAATTATCTGGGATCCATTCGAGATAATCATTATTATCTAAAAGCAATGTGGAAAGTTTAGAGCATTTAGGAGATGTGCCATCTACAATTTTTTGTATTCCAGTTCCTCTCAAAAAAACTTTTTGTAGATTTTCATGCCATTCGCTATTCTCCGGTATTTCTATGCAATTCATATCAGATTTTGCTATAATTTCCTCAGTCGCCTTTGCAATATTAATAGCCATGCCCCTTAGCAAAGGATGGATTCTCCATTGACCCCCCCCTTTAATAACCAAACTGTCATTCTTTAATTTATCCAATAGGGTGTAACCTTCATTATATTGCATCTCCAAGCTCTTTGTCTCATATCTGTGGATCCCTCAATGAAAAATCTTTTGATCAAACACCAAATATCTCTTCATTATAATATTCAGCACTTAATGCAGCATAAGAAAAAAAACTTTGCAACAATTTATTATTTAAGCAAGCATAACTAGATTTCAACACCGGGAATATCCACTTCTCCTATCAAGTTTGCCCATTGCGCAAGTTTTGAAGGCATTCCAACATATGATTCCATTCTCTATATTGTTTTTTTTCCCTTCATGCTTCTCGCTATCGTAACAATAGCAAGGGGCAAACCCCCACATTGTTCTACCAAGGTCCTTGCTATAGACTCCACTCCACTAGATTGCATTTGATGGATTCCAAGAGTCTTTTCAAACAATTCCCAATCTTCTCCAAATTCATCATCTAGAGGTTTTACTTCTATTATGTTCTCCATACAATTCATACTCTGGCACACCTCCCATGAACGAGTTGTCAAAATCAATTTAATCCTATCATTTGAAACAGGAAATCCAACTTCTTCTCCTAAAAGGATAGGATCCCGAGCCAGATATTCTTTTCACATCACACTCATCAGATATGTCCAAATTAATTGATCTTGCAATGGCCTTTTGTAACTCATAAATGCTACCATATTGTGATGCAGTAACCCAAATAACCTGGTCAAAGTCATCACCGGCTTCTTCTAAAAGCTTGTTATGCACATGAGTTGCTAGAAATGTTTTCCCTGCCCCTCCCATTCCCCATATCCCAATTGTTGACACCTCATCTCCCATTATCCATTTCCATATTCGTTGACTATACCATTTAAAACATCTTCCCACTAACTCGGTTGTCGGCAATACATAAACACATCCTAGCAGCAAAAATAGGAATAATCGATTAGCACGAAGTGACGATAGGAATTATTTCTTTTAAATACAGGAAGTGCTAAGGATAAAATATAAAAATATAGTACGATATGAGGATAATTATTACTTACTTTAAGAGAAGTTAGAAAAAATATATACAAATTAAACTGTTGTATAAATGACTACAAAAAAGGGTTCTATATAATTTAAGTTGAAGTTTCTGTTTAAAAAATAATAATTGAAGTTGAAGTATATACCTGTCTTCGAGCTAACATTTTTTTCTCTTGACTCTGTCATTGAAATCATCCAATTCCACATATGCCCCTTTTCCACCACCAAATATTGTTTTGCATGTATCAACCTGCTTTCTTTTAATTCCACATGAATCTATATCTTCTTCACTGTGGACTTGCGCATAGCTTCCTGTTGCTTTATGAGATAGTATTTCTCTTTCTTGGTTGAAGTCACTGTTGAGCAACTCTAAAGCCAAATCCAATCTTTCTTTATTACTGTCAAACTACACATTTTGTCCATATCATTTATATGACTGAAAGTGTTTGCACAATGTACATATGCGTGTGTATGTGTGAATGAATATGTATAGAGCGGTTAACAATAATAGTTTGCAAGTGACCATACCTGAAATGAAGGATTTTGCCTCACATAATTATCTAATTGTTGCATATATTTGATAACAAATACACCACAATCGTATCTACATGTTGAAGAAATATGACATGGTCAGGATGCATGCTTGTTTTAATAAAGCTTATAATTTAGAATAAAAAAATTCATAAACTCACCCATTAGACTGTGATTGGATATTGCTTGCCATTCTCCAGTGAAATTTTGTGGACATAACATCTTCGAAGAGTGTCTCCATGACAAGCAGCTACATGTACGAGATTAATTTTATATATAGAATTAAAATATCAATATCAATCTACTAATTATATGAATGTTACAATTATTTAATACTTACTATTTTTTTTGTTATTTGTTCACGTTCAGTTTTATCCATAAATTGATCGCGAAGAGAATCCCATATTTCAACAACTTGATCCTCCACATGAATAATGTATAAATAAAAATGTCCACATCGATTTTTTTCAACATGAACAGGAATAATATCTGCAATATGTGATCAAACAAATCAAATTGATATATATAGTCCAAAAGAGCAATTGTTAGGACAATTAATGAAACATCAACGACAACAAGACAAATAGATAATACCTTCTCACAATATTTCAAGTCAAACATGTAGTTTTCTCTCATGTTATGCCGTTCAACAAACTTAAGGAAGGAACTTACATCACTTTGGAGCGCTTTATTCTATAACAAAAGAACCATTAAAAATACTTGTCAATAAACTTTTTAGATTCAAGGACTAACATATATCATCAAATTAAAAAGGGAATCAGATATCACCGAAAATATCACTGGAACATAGCAATTCAAAGGTTTACTTCTGTTCCTTTCAATCTCCGTCAAGATATAGACAAAAATATCTATTACCTAGGAAAACAGAAAAATTGGGCTCTTTAACATAACCAAGACAATCCTCAATAATAACAAATTAGAATAAAAGTATAACTAAATACTCACCCATGAATCCAAATAGGTCTCCGGTCTAAGAGTGGTAAATTCAGATTGTTTCAAATGTAAACGTGGTGAAGAGAAAATTGTCTCATCACTGAATAAAATATAAGATAAGTGATTATATTTAAGCTAAAAAAAACAAATACACATAAATACTATTTAGTAACATAATTCGAAGAATGTATATAAATCTAACCTGCGTGATTGTTCAAAAACATATTGAATCAACCGCAAGTCGGCTTCATTCATCATATGAGAAACAGAGGAAGGGCCCACATGAATCCCCTCTTGATGTATAGCTTCAGTGTGTTTGGAGGACATATAACAATCAAGCAATAATGTTTCATTCCTCGCTCCTATAAATAATAAGAAAAGCTGATATCTTATTTAGAATTAATATACTAATCATCACAATCCGCAATATATACAAAAACATGGGTGATGTTTATCACTAATATTAATTTGTCCGTACGCGTCTCATATGCCTGGGTTCGTAGGCTTAGGTCTCTGGTGCTGGTGTCAAGTTAGTACCAGGGATATTGGTCTTAGGACCTGTTTAGTTATTGTTTTCATTTTTTTAAAAAAAATTGTTGTATAATATAATTTTTAAAAATTTTTTTCAAAACAAAATAAAATAAAAATTTGTTTGCTTATGTTAATGTAAAAATAGCTTTAGAATTAAAAAATAAATTAATAGTAATAGTTACAAGCAGTTAATGATAGTAATTTATGATAAAAATTGATCAACATTATAATTTTTAATAATCAAATGTAATATATTTAAAAAATAAGAAAATTAAAATGAAAACAACTTGAAGTTGCTTCTATTTTTGTTTTTTTTTTTAAAATGAAAACAGTTTTAGAAGCAATTAAATCGAAAACACTTAACCAAACAAGTTTTTAAATTTTTTTTATTTAAAAAAAATAGCTTTTAAAAAAAAACAAATAGGACCTTAGGACCTATTTGGTTTCTATTTTCATTTTTTTTATTTTTAAAACTATTTTGTAATGCAATTTTTAAAATTATTTTTGAAAACAAAATAAAATGAAAATATGTTTGGTCGTGTTAATTTTAAAACTATTTTAAAATTAAAAAATAAACTAATAATGATACTTATAGGTGATTAATATGGTGGTGATTCATGACAAAAATTGATTAAAATAATTAAAATTTTTAATAATTAAATGTAAAATATTTTTAAAACAAGAAAAATAAAACAAAAACAACTTTGAAGTTATTTCTTTTTTTTTTATTTACCAATAACTTGAAGTTTTTTTTATTTTTTTGTTTTTAAAAACAAAAAATAAAAATAGCTTTGAAAATAATTAAATTGAAAACACTTCATCCAACAAGTTTTTAAATTTCTATAGTTTCAAAAACAAAAAAACAAAAAGTTTTAAAAAACAGAAAACAATAACAAGCCCTTAGTTTGTGGTTTTCCTTTTTTTTTTTTCCCCTAAAAACAAAATTGGCATTTGAGAGTTGAGTATTTTCATCCTCTGTAAATGAAAACTTATCAATAAAATTTGTAGGTGTAATCCTTTTTTTTCTTAAAAGCAATGATATAATATACACACACATAACTGAGAATCATGTTGTGGCGATAATTTTGTTGATGAGTTGCAGGTATTAGATTTGATTTTACAGTTTGCATGTGAGTAGACCCGTGAACACAAGCCAGGCCTTCAAACTAATAACGCCAGTTTCAATCTCACATTTTTTTTTTCAGAGACAGACAATAAAAAATGAGGCTTTTTTTTTTGCCTAAAAGGAATTTTAAGCTTGACCTTAATAAACATGTTAAAAAATAAGGTTGGGCTAACTCGTTAGGCCCAGCTTTTTTATCCAATTAACAGGTAGTTGAAATTGTTAAGAATTGTTTAGTTGAAATTATGAATGTTGCAAAATAATATGATTAAAATTATTTGATTGATTTTAATTTTTGAATTAACACATAAAAAATGAGACAATTTATTAAATTGTTAGTATAGTTAAAATTTTAAATTTTAAAATTAGAAAAATGCATCCCAACCCTTGCAGCTCTGCATGAGGTCCGAGACAAAAAGCCCTTTTGCGGGTTAAAATAATAAAATGTGCTCAAGTAATTCATATATTCATAGAGAATGATAATCTTGCAAGAAAATTATTACACTTCGTTCCCTTCTTCAAAGCCCAAAAAAATTGTTAGAATAGTATATACTATTATTATAATAGCTGCCAAATAAATGGTTTAATAATACCCTAACAAAATACTGAAATATCGCTCTCCCATTTAAAGTAAAATATAAATAATATTATTTCGTACCTTGCGGATGAGGGAGGTCTTCCAGCGAAAAAGAATCGTCAATGACAAGGAAGTCCTCTTTCTCTTTGAGATAACTGGTGACTTTGTCGGAATTGGTATTGTTAAGCTGAGGAAAAGCAGTACACAGTCGAATTCCCTGACCCTTGATCTGATTAATATGGGCTTTGATGCGATTAGCACTCTTTGCAAACACAAATCCACAGTGTTTGCACCTTACTCTTTTCCCTTCCAACTCCATGACGTGTTCCCACATGTCAACTGCCTTTGGCCTTCCACCAGCTCCTGGTTTCCCCATGACTCTCGCATTCAATTTCTCCAAACAAAAGCAAAGAGAATCAAAAGAAGAAACCCATATCAGAGACAGGGAATCAGTATGAAAGTCTGAAACGAACAAGCAAGTAGAGAGAGAGAGAGTTGGTTTGCTTACTCAAGTTTTACTTGAGGTTCGGAAGATGAGAGGAGCGAGCAGATCGCGATGATGTGAAATATGATGCCTGAGAAGAAGGAGGAAGAAGAAGAAGAGGCAACAATAAGTCGATAATAGCAAAGTCGTCTCTGGATTTTGGTTTCAGATCACGCGTCTCTCTTTTCAAAAGAAAAAGGAAAAAATCAGATAACGCGTCTTCTAAATAATTAAATAATATTTTATTTAATTTTTTCAGTCAAGTTCAATTTTTATTTTAAAAAATTAAGATTTTTCGGTCATTATAATATTACAAGACACCTTTTTTTATTCTTATTAATCCTTACCAAGTGTTGAAAGAGTAAATAAAAGTATATAAAATAATATTTTAAGTTTATTTTTCTTAATATTTTTAGAAAGTATTCAAAACAAATGATTATTGAAACATTAAATTAAAATTTAATTTAAGAATGTAAAATGTGCAAATAAATCTGCATTTTTAGGATATTTTTAAATAAAATTACATATTAATTAAATTCATTAAATACATTTTACAATATTATTTTTTAAGATAAAAACATAAATTTTTGAAATACCTTTTCTTTAATATAAATCTACACTTAATTATTAGAAAGAGAGGCTAATATTAAAAAATATATTTAAAAAAATTTTCAAATTATTTTACATTTTGAGATACCAAAATAATTTTTAAAATTGTCTTATAAATTAAGACAAAAGTAGTAATTTATAACGCCGAATGAAAAGGGAAAAAAAGAAACAATTTATTCACGTTGCCTCATTCATCAAGTGAACAACCAGAAGAGTAGAGTTGCTTTTCAAGCTAATCAAAGAAAATGCATGCAAAGTGTACATATATGTTCAATATGTCTTACAAGGTTAGATTCTGATCTATTTAGATGAGAGATTTATCAATAAGAGAAGCAACTGCACAAGGGATTACACATATTTTTGTGACTAATTTGATTTATATTTTTGTGATTAATTTAATATTTTTAGGAAAAAAAATGTTAAACTTCAAATCTGATGCCTGAGAAGAAGGAAGGAGAGGATGGGGCCATAACAGTGGGAGTGTCCTCTCTGAATTTAGGCTCAAGTAAGGCGTCTTTTTTTTTTTTTTTTTTTAAGTCAGATAACGCGCCTTTGACACGGCAAAATTCCTTTTTTGGCCCCCCGAAATCAGATAGCGCGTCTTTCACACGGTAAAATTCTGAAGCTTTGAAGTCATTGGGGCCTTCTTTCTGCCTTATCGAGGAAGCCCGACTTCTAAGGGTTTAAGTCTTAAAATTTAATTATTTAAAATTTAATTTAATTTTAAAGTTCAGTCTTTATTTACAAGATTTAAGGTTGAGCCTTTAAGCTTTTTTAAAAAAAATTAATATTTTAATTAAATTGTTAGTATAATTAAAATTTTAAATTTTAAAATTAGAAAAATGCATCCCAACCCTTGCAGCTCTGCATATGAGGTCCGAGACAAAAAGCCCTTTTGCGGGTTAAAATAATAATACGTGCTCAAGCAATTAATACCCCTTTTGTTTAAAAATTTAAGAAATTTTTAACTGAATTTTTCCTTTAAATAAATTAATTATTTATTTTTAAATTAATTTTATATTTATATATTTATTCTTATTTAATAAAGTATTTTACTTTAAAATAAATATAAATTAATTTATTTAATAGAGATATTTTTAGGAAAAAAGATAATGATTACATAAGTTTTTTATATTTTTTAAGGTCAAACCCTTCAAAAAATGCGAAATATTTTTGAAGGGAATGAGTATATTCATAGAGAATGATAATCTTAGTATATTCATAGAGAATGATAATCTTGCAAGAAAATTATTACACTTCATTCCCTTCTTCAAAGCCCAAAAAAATTGTTATAAAAGTATACTATTGTTATAATAGCTGTCAAATAAATGGTTTAATAATACCCTAACAAGATACTGAAACATCACTCTCCCATTTATAGTAAAAAATAAATAATATTATTTCATACCTTGTGGATGAAGGAGGTCTTCTTGCGGAAAAAAGTCATCAATGACAAGAAGGAAGTCCTCTTTCTCGTTGAGATCACTGGTGACTTTGTTGGAATTGGTATTGTTAGGCTGAGGAGAACCAGGACACAGTCGAATTCCCTGACCCTTGATCTGATTAATATGGGCTTTGATGCGATTAGCACTTGCTGCAAATTCAAAGCCACAATGTTTACACCTTACTCTTTTCCCTTCCAACACCGTGACGTGTTCCCACATGTCAACTGCCTTTGGCCTTCCACCAGCTCCTGCTTTTTCCATGACTCTCGCATTCAATCTCTCCAAACAAAGCAAAGTGAAGCGATAAAGAAACCCATGTCAGAGACAGAGTCTGAAACGAACAAGCAAGTAGAGAGAGAGAGAGAGAGAGAGAGAGTTGGTTTGCTTACTCGAGTTTTACTTGAGGTTTGGAAGATGATAGGAGCGAGCAGATAGCGATGATGTGAAGTATGGTGCCTGAGAAGAAGGAAGAAGAAGAGGAGGCAACAATAAGTCACTAATAGCAAAGTCGTCTCTGGATTTAGGTTCACATCACGCGTCTTTTGTTTTTACCCCTGGAATAAAAGGCCCTGGAAAACTATACAAAAAAGTGGAATTAAAATATGTCAGAAATTATATAATTTTTGTACCCAAAAAATGATTTATTAAAAATTATAGTATCAAAATTCTTATTAGAAGTATGTCCTTGAATTAACTTGTGATGGGAATTGGGCAGGCTAATCTTAAGGGCTAAGGTTCTTGAACTTGATTTTTTTAAAAATAATTTATTTTTAAAACTCAACCCTTATTTAAAAGAATTAAGGCTAAGCTTGTAAACTTATTTTTAAAATTAAAAAATATAAATTTAATAAAATAAATAAATACAAATCTAGATATAGAATCTTGATTAAGTTTTAAAATGACAACAAAAACTTTCAATTTAAATCAATCTTATCAAATTCAATAAATACAAAAATTTGAGTATCATAGAATATAATATTAATCAAAATTAAGAAACAGACCCTACAAAGTAATTGTGTTTAAGAAATTAATAAAAATTTGTTAAAATTGTGTTAACATAAATGGCAAAAGAATCAATATCAATCATTTTAACAATGAGATACTAAGATCAGTATCAATCTTTTGGGAAATAGGATTTAAGGGACAGTCCAAGCTCAAGCTCAAGTCCAAATTTTTTTTTTTAAAGGGCCTATCAGGGCCAGATCTAAAATTCCAATTTTTTAAATCCAAATCTTTGTTTAAATAGGACATTTAAGTCCAACCCTTCAAACCCAACTCTTATTTTTCTACTTTAATTAGGATGCTTCTTTTTGCCTCCTTGAGGGAAGGTGATATAGACCATACAATCTTTACTGTCTTTCTTTCTTGGGATAAAATGTACGGTGCTTTTATTAGGGTAAATTTACGTGTCAATTTTTTCATATTATTTGTTTAGTTTTATTTATTAAATTTATGAATTTCTCAACAAAATTATATTACTTATTAATCATATAACTTTACTTATTAAATTCTTAACTCTCTCAATAGCATTGTATTACTTGTTCATTCATCAATAGAATTTGTTAATTATTTAACTATAATTGTTCATTCAATTTTTTATTTAAAAACTTGATTTACTTTAAAATAATTTGAGTTAGTGTTTTAACAAGTAAAGTTAGGATTTAATATGTTATATTCATATCATAAGAAAGTAATAGTTAGGGGATGGGCTCTTTATATATATATATATATATATATTATTGCTTGCATTATATTACTTAAGAGGCTCGATGATAAGTCTCTTTTTACCAAGTCAAGAGATTGTGAGATTAAATTTCCCTTCAACAATTGACTGCTGCCCACTAGTCACTGGAGCTCTAGTGAAGATGGCAGAGGTCTAGTGACCAAAGCCCTAACAATGATGGCTAAAATGTTTTCAAAAATAAATAAAAACTACTTCAATAATTGTCTGTCAAAATATAATTTCCATTTAATCATTTGGTCTCATAATAAAATATCAAAGTATTTTGGTTGTGATATGAAAATATGTTACGTTCATATTCTTTACTAAAATTCTCTCATATATATATATATATATATAGGTGGAGCTAGAAAATTTTATTAGAGGGCTAAAATAATAAAACATATATAATAATTAAAGAAAAATTATATATATATATATATATATATCTCATTAATATAATATAAATATTTCAATGTAGTTATTTATATTTAATTTTACATATATATAATAAAAATAAATATATTATTTATTTTTTAAGTTTTGCTCGTTGATTTTTAATTACATAAGAATAATTAATTATTGTGTTGATGATAAAGTTTTTAGCAATTTTTTTCTCAATATAAAATACTAATGCATCATTGAGATTTAAAGTTTTGTTCAATCTAAACAACTCTACTACTTGCTTGTTAAATTTACTATTTAATTTTTATAATTATATATTATATATATTAACACGGCAGTCATGTTCAATTGTCACAAATTCTTTATATCAATAAGATCTAAGTATACTATAGTAAAAACTATTCATATGATAAATTTTAGTAGTTTGAATTTTTTTCCAAAAGAATATATGTTAACAATAATCTTTTAACTTTTATATAAGTGATTTTATAGTAGATATCAATCATATAATATATAATATATCTTGAAATTTTTGTTGCACTGCTTGACAAAATTTATTAGTAATAATACTCATAATTTCTTTCATCAAATATAAAATAAAATTGAAATCAAATGACATCATCAATGCTTTAAAAACAAGTATAATATTATCCTATTAAAAATAAGTAAATATTAAAATAGTTAGACAATACATGCCTAAAAAATTATATATAAAGTTGAAATGAAAATTTTATTTAAAATCTTTAAATCTCAATAATGCGTTGACTAAAAAAAAGTTAAAATAATCCTTACATTTTATTAAAAAAATTAAAAAATTAGGGATTCAATGGCCCGTCGCCGCCCATTTATTTATAATTACCGAGCAGTGTCATTGTGTTTATAATTACCGAGCAACTTCTTTATGCACTCACTCATCAAACATGACATAGTACTGAATATTTGTTGTCGGCCACATCCAACATTCAACCTTTTGACAGTTGGATTCTCAAATCTCACCACGCTTGCCCACTGCGCCCACCTATGGTCTTGTCCTTTTTACAATGTCAAGTATGCGTCCATTATGCACTGTTCAAATAATCATCATTCGTTGTAACGACTAAGCTACTCTCTTGAACTAATTAAGACACTAGTTTAAAAATTAATAATTAAAAATATAATCAAGTTATAATTAAATTGATCATGAACAAAATATTTTATAAAATCAATCAAAATATTAATCTAATGATTCATTGGTTGAATATGTTAATTCAAATTTTCATGTTGTGTTATGAACTCATATGTTTTGTTACCAAAAGAATAATCACGATTTAACTCCTTTAGTGCTTTGACTTGTGATAGAGTCATTCACGATGAGAAAGGAAATTAGATTATGAAATTCTCAAGATATCTTAACTATCAACCTAATACTACAGCTGAATTATCAAGCATTTTAGAAGCTTTCCAGCTTGGTTGAAATGTTAAACTTAAAAAGATCAATTTATACATTGATTCCATAGAAGTTCTCTCACTTATTTAACATAATTTTTTTGATAGTCATCCTTTAACGACAAACATCAAGAAAATCAAGGAGCTTGCTATGAAAGATTGAACAATCACCTTTGATTACGTCTTTAAATAAACAAATGAATGCGTTAATTTGCTCACATGCAAAACTTTTCATGACAACTACGATCTCATTATTTATAATAAATCACCTATAGGATGTAAGACTATTTTAAATTTTGATATGACCTGACTTTTATAACCCTTACACAATTTTGATCGTATCTTTTTATTCAAAAAAAAAAAAGGACAATCACGATTCACGTGATCGTATCTTTTTATTCAAAAAAAAAAAAGGACAATCACGATTCACGCCTATGAAGTTTAATTTTATGGGTGATGTACAGCTGATAAGGGACCAAGATCTTTCATCTTCTCTCATCAATTTAATAATATCCACACAATATATTATACATTTTGATGATTGAATTTAGAGAAAAAATAGTGTTTTTGGTTTTTTTTCTTTTCTCTCTAAAGGTGAGCCAACCAAGCTTGCTCATTATTTTGAGCATTGTCTTCGTTAATAAGAGAAGGCTTTAATATTTTCTGTATCAAGTGTAATTTTCTTTTTACAAGAGATCATTATCATGGAAAGCTCTTATATTTTTTATCGCATTTTCTTAGTAAACACGTGCGTACAAACATTAATCCTACATAAAAATGTGACAAGATAGATAGATTCTAAAACTAATAACACTAATTCCAAAACAATTATATATATATATATATATATGAAAAATAACATTAAGGAAAATGACAAATAAGAACCTTGTAAGAATATTAATGTTAAATTAAAATTTTTCAACACTGATGTTCTCAAATTTCAATACTCCTTCTATCATGTTTAATACTAAGTTCTTAATTTGCCATTAATGTTCTTACAAGATTCTTATTTGTCATTCTCCCATATAAGGAGTTTCTAAATAAAATTTATGTAACATAGCATTTATTGTTATTTAAAGATGTCCTGAACAACTTATAATTTATAATGTCGAATGAAAAAGCCAAAGCAACGACAATTTATTCACGTTGCCTCATTCACCAAGTGAAAAACCAGAAGAGCAAAGCTGCTTTTCAAGCCAATCAAAGTGATGATCCCTGTGCCTTTGTCTATTGAAATCCATTGCACAGAACCACTACAAGGAAATGCATGCAAAGTTTGTACAAAACAGAAAAAGAAGGATCCAAAATAGAAGCAGAAATGAGAGAGATGGATGGACTTTGTTCCTAAATTTCAAAAAAATAAATATAAATTAAGGTGCAGCATATCCATGCCTTACAAAGTTAGATTCTGATCTTTTTAGATAGGAGATTTATCAATAAGAGCAGCAATTGCATTGCATCTATAAAATTTCCCTTGAGTGCCTTGTACATGTGAAAAGTGTCAGCAATGTCAAAGCACTAATGCACCGTTTGGTAAGGAATTAAAAAGTGTTTTTTAAAAAGAAAATAGGAACACTTGTTATATTTTTTTAGAAAATACTTTTCTGTATACCAAACATACACAACAAATCATTTATCATTCTCACTAACTAGACAGTTTGAAATATCCAGTAGACCAAAATTATCAGTTCCTCGTAGTTTACCCAAAAGAAAGGGGCAATAAGATGTGGAACATGAATGATTACATATAGCATGGAAATATTTAAGGGTTGTCTTTTTGGTTGTATATAATTCTGCCATTTCTGGTTATACTCGAAGCATTCTGCCTTTCATATATGTTTGGTAGTATTTCTTAGCATTTATGTCAAATTTCAATGCAAATAATTTCCGGAGGTCCAAATCAAGTTGATTCCAGAGTATTATAGCATGATTCAGCAGACATTGTAGCACTTTGCAAAACCACTAGTACAAGTTCCTCGACGTCAAAAACAGAGTCACACTACTTACAAAAGAATTATAATTATTATTGCAGATTTTCTTCTCCCTGCTGAATCTCTTTGCTAAAAGGAAAACCATAGTCAAATATTGAAGAAAGGGTTGATGGATGAATTTTCATCTGATGAAACTAAATCAGTCGAAAAAGTGAAGTGTTCATACCAATAATCTTACCAGCCAAAAGCTTATCCTTCTATTTTTCTACAAAAGACTTGACATTTCTCAAATACCTTAGAAGCTCGATTCTATGTTTGTTAGTCATATATTGATGCAAGAAAATGCATAATTCATTGTTTATCCCCCTTGTCTTCAAGTACTCCCGAAATTTCTCCTGAATTTCAGTATCGAGAGTCCTGAATCAGCAATTGAACCAGAACAGAATCACTAACAATTCCCATTAAGAAACTTCAAACCAGCTATAAAAAATTTCAGGTTCAAAGTAGCTTGTAACATGCCAAACCTGAAGTCAGGTCCCATGTAAGGCATAGCATGCATCCGATCACGCCTTAGGATGTAAACTCTTTGGATTTCTAAAGATTCTGGCCATGCTGAGCAGACAAATTCCAATTCACTGCCAAACTCCTCCTTTGAAATATCCACAAGTAGACTAAAGTGAAGATGGACATTCACCCCGGAACTGTCATCTCCAAGCTTGGGAACCTGTGCATACCCATCAAACATGGTAGCTTCAATTTTTATTTCTTCTTTGTCCCCAAAACTTCCCTTCATTGTAATCCACTGCTCACCTGGTCGATCTTGAACAGTGAATGAGTTGAATTTTGTCATAGGCTGCATTGTTTAGGAAAAAAGGCATTTTTTTAATGAAACAAGCTTTATTACAATGTGGATACTTTCCAAGTTGTTTAACAATAATGGAAAGCTATAAAATACAAGGAGAAAGATGAGAACAGTATTGAATATAATGAAATATCATATATCATACTTATTGATCTGAAAATCCGTTTTCATTTTCTTTTCCAACATTACATAGTCTCTCCCAATTTTCATGATGATACAAGTATGGTAATTGTAACTCCATAACAACTTTCTTAAGTCTTTTATACTTATTTCTTTACTTTGGAGAACATAGAATAAATCAGACCAAGGAAGGATGTCAAAAGTGAGTTTTTATTTAAAAGAATTTTAGAGGGTTTGGGGCATGTGAAGAAAAATATTTTACATGCTATGTATAAAAATTCCTTTAAAAACATATATAATAAAAAACCATACATAAATATACACTTGGTAAAAATTAAGGGAATAGCCCAATCTATGGATGCCCTGACCATTATAACTAAAAGGAATAAAAAACAGCGAAAATTTTATATTCAAATTTAAAAACAAAAAACCCTTCTGAATATAAATATGATTTTTTTAGTATAATTAACCCAGTCAATGAATTCTCAAGGCATGGATTTATTCCCAGCAACATCTAACCCAGATCCCTCTTTCACCAAGTTATGTCGTTTCTTTCCAGGAACTAACGTAACAAATGAAAATCTAGCCAAGACTCAAATAGAAAACCATTTGATTTGAGTGCACACAATCATTATAGTATTGTTCATAATATTTACAGTTTGGATTTACATACCTAAGCAGATTCAGAAATTATTAACAACAAGGTAATAGGAATGGTAATTGGTAAATTCCCAAGACCCTAACTCCAAGTCATTTTAACCCCAAAATGCGGGAATGAACAACCAAGTGAAAAAATCTGCATAAAAATACCAGCAAAATCAAACTTTGGAAAAGAAAGGAGTATAAACCTGTTCTGGAGGGGCGTACTCGGACTGAAACTCGATCTCATTTCGAAGAATTCTTAAAATGTTAGATTCAAAGAGCGATTTGGGCGTTGCCTGGGCTCCATAACGTCTAGTTTGATGAAGACAAGTTGAAGTGACATTCAGTGAGTGGACGCAACCGGAGACCTCGTGTGTCCGACTTCTAATCGAAGGCAAAGAAGCGTCGAGCTTTCTTTGAGCGATTTGAAGAAGACGAGCCATTAAGAAAGCAGAGAGCTGGGAACGAAGGAGGGTTTCACTTGCATCTGCTGTTCAGCTGTTCCGTTTTCCCTTGCAGATGACTTGTAATAATGTAAAAGAACAAACGTCCCTCCTCCGCTAAAAAATATTATTTTTTAAAAAATTAAATATTAAAAAATATAAAAAATTTTTAATCTTTTGAGATATAATCATTACATTTTTTTTAAAATATTCCTATTGATAATAAATTTATATTTATTGTAAGTTGTTTAATAAGAATAAATGTAAAAAGATAAGATTAGTTGGAAAGTAAGTAACTACTTTATTAAAGGTGAGATTCAATTAAAAATGCTTTATATTTTTGAACGGAGGGAGTAGTCTTATTTTATCTAAATACAAAATTGGGAAAATACTTACAAATACATGGTTTAAATTAAAATCAAAATATATGAATTATTTATAGATTATTTATCATTCCATAACAAACTACTGTCATTAATAATAATATCAATGTATTAAAATTTATTTCTTTTAGTTTGATTATATAAAAGTATATTAAACATATAAAACTACATATTTAAGTCTTATTTACAAAAAAAAATCTTTTTTAAAAAATTAATAATGAATCATTTCATCTTTTTATATTTTTAACTCAATTAAAATTTGAAATCCAAATCTTAAACTTGAATTTGATGCAATTTGGTATTTATAATTTTAATTAGGTTAAAGTTCTTGAATATAAACTCAGTGTACTTAATCTTATAATTTTAGTTTAACCATTTAAAATATTCTCATTATATTTTAAAAATAAATTATAAATATTAAAATTATTTCTTGAAATTTAGAAACAAATATTTTTAAGAGAAAGTCACACAGAGATCCCATAAATGAATTCTAGTCACCAAAAATCTCACGAAATACGATAATAACTTTGAGATTCCATAGGCTTTAATTAAAAGTAAGTTTTGGAAGGCATTTACCAAAATGCTCTTGGTTATAAAATTTGAAAAACTCTTCCCTTCTTGGGTTTTCTGCTGTGGTGGGTTGAGTTTTCTGCCGTCAGCAATAGACACTAACATTGCTAACTCCACCAAGTCTTTCTTGTTGATTGTGGCGACAGTGCTAGATATGAATTCTTCGTCACTTCACAAACATCAATGATGGAACAGGGCTGATGGGAATTAAGAAATTTCAACTAGTTAGAGTCTTGACCAATGCACTTTTGATGATCACTCATCCCAAATCTATTGGAGATTAGTTTATTAGACGAAGAAATTGGGCCTATACACCAAATCTTTTTCAGCACTTTCTCGTAACCTTTTATGTACAGTTCCTCTAGCTCTTGTAAAGTATTAATTAAGATCCCATGTGTTGAGAGTTTGGCTTTTTTTAATTGATCCAAGAAAAAATAACAAGTAAAAACTTTGTTAAAATATTAATGTTAAATTAAAAACTTTAGTACTGACTAATAATAGAAGGAATACTGAAATTTAAAAACTTTAGTGTTGAAAAATCATAATTTGATACAAACATTCTTACAAGATTCTTATTAAACCAAAGGTCTTAGATCTTGATTCTTGAATCATTGCTTTATGTAATTGGGCCTTGGTGAGTTTGATTCTATGGGGCTAATCAAGCACCTCAAACGGGCTCTGACATGGAAACCAACCTCTCATAAACCTTGGACTAAGCAATCCTGTGAGAGCAAGCACAAGAGTGAATCAAAGAGATTCTGTGGAAGACAACTAAGGCTCTCGCTCCAGTCTTTCTAGGTTTCCCAATCCTCGATTTTTTTTTTCCAGGATTTTTTTTAAATGAGAGTATTTTGGTAAATGCACCCCCAAAACTTATTTGTAATTAAAGCCCATGGAACCTTAGAATTATATTTACATTTCTTGAAACTTTTTGATAATTAAAATCATCTATGAACCTTTGTGTGATTTTCCCTGTTTTAAATTGCTAAATTTAGTTGTAATCTTTGATGGTTCATCATTTTTTTTAATAAAAATGGGTTTGAGAAGTGTAATGACTAGAGAAATTTTATATTATGCCTATATTTTAGGCCAACTCTCAAATTGGTCTCTATAGTTTTAATTTTATTATAAGCTTCCTATGGTTATGGAGGGAATCTTCCTCTTACCCATCCTCTTATTCATGGAGGAAGATATGGAAGTTGTTGCAAGAGGTGGAGTATGCATGTGAATGATCATTATGAAATATATAAAGATGTTGAAGATTTCATTCATGCACTTCATGATTGCCTTGACATGAAAAGACTATGGATGGAACATCTTGATCAAGAGAGTAGCAGGACATTATATAATGTAGAGCCCAATTAGTGGATAAAATAGAAAATATGATTGTAGAAGCAGTACCATGATACTTCATAGAAATCATGCTTTTCCATAACTTGCCAGTCTCTTTGGAAAAGAAGGATTGAGAAAATATTTTAAGATAGGTCTACCTCAAATGTAACTATTAACGCACATGCCTTAACTATTGACAACACATTTTAAGGAATATAGGAGCAAGCTAGAAGGCATTGTGTGGAGGAAACAAATGGTCTTATCTTGTGCAGCACTTTGAGCCTGATAAAGGGGGATTGGTTTGATCTTAATGTGAATGATGCCTATTCTACAAGCCAAGATCTTGTGAGTTACAAAGGTTTGATTAGTGATTCTAAAAGTCAGTTTAAAGCTAGTTTTATGTTCAAAATGACTAATGGTGACTTGCTATATGTTGAACGTCGGGCGTGTTCGTAAAGTTTTAAAATGATATGGAGGTTTAGCTACAAAAAACTTGTCCTTAAATATGATTTGTGTGAAGTTGTTCAAATATTAAAGGATGAGACTCCTCCAAACCACTTGATGAATGATGTTGTCATTGAAATTGGAGTGCTCCTAGCTCAAAACTGTAGAGTTGATGCTCAAAGAATTTCAAGAGATACCAACAATGCTGTTTATTTGCTCACTAAACAAACCCTTTAGCGTGTTAATGGGTTTTAACCTATTTTCTCTCCCCACTTAGACAATTTTCAATTTGCAACAGGGCATATATAATGTTTTCAAGGGACTTGGGATATGTTGGCCAAAAAGATAAAAAGATGTGCGGTTTTTTATAATTATGCATTGATTATTTTAATAATCACAGAGAACAATCATGGTTATAACTCTTTTTAGAATATCATCAATTCTATAAATTTTATTTTATATAGAAATTAGATTGTGAACTTTTACTTTTTGTATAAGAATGATAATAAGATGATTGACTATCTTACTAAGTTAATTCATAGATTATTCCGTGATTTCAATGCTTTTGATACCCCACTTATTAGCTGATTATGAGTGAATGGTTTATTTTTATTTTTGTTTTTGTCATTTGGTTTCACATTCCTATGTTCATATTAAGGAAAAAAAATGTTATTTAGTTTGGTTTTCTATTCCCTGGTCATAAAAAAAAAGAGAAAATATTATAACTATATAATAACTATATAAACTGTAAAAGAGGTTCAACAACAGGCCAAAAAAAAAAACAGCAACAAAATTACAATTCTAAATAAATCTTAGAATCTGAAAATAAAAGAGCACGTAAAGAGGACGAAGGTCATAAATAAGATCCCAACACCATTAATCGATTTTCTTGCTGATCGAAGCCTTCTTTAATCCCGTCACCAATTGCAGTGGCTTCTCTCTTACCCATCTCCTGTGAAGGTAGAGCTTTTAATAAAAATATTTTCAGACAAAATTGTTTTTATAATAATATTTAATCCTCAAATTATCCAAAAACCTCTTCTCCTTTTATCCGTCTCTATTTAGAAGTAGGCTTCTCTCCATTTCTTTCCCTCTCCATTTCCTCTCCACTTCCCATATCAACCATTGGATTTATTTTTTAATGGTTCAGATTTGATGTTTCATAAAATTATTATTAAAATGTAAAATTTTATAAAAAATAAATATAATAATAATTTTATGAAACATCAAATCTGAACCATTGAAAAATAGATCCAATGGTTGATATGGGAAGTGGAGAGAAAATGGAGAGGGAAGGAAATGGAGAAAAGCCAACTCCCTCTATTTAAGCCAAACAAGATTTCTTTCTCCCTTCCCCTAATCTCTAGGAACTAATATATTTAATTGATTTACTTATAAAAATTTAAATAAAATAAAATAAATTATAAAGACTTAATTTAAAAATAAAGAAACATAGTTTTTAGGTTAGTTTTTTCTAATAAATATTTGAAAATTTTTTTCTTTATTTGCGGCAAAATATTCAAAAAAAAAAAAAAATCTGGTTTAAGCACCTTTCCAAACTAGGCCAGTTCGTCGTCATCGGGCTCACTTGGGCGGGAATCAGCAGCCAGAGCCAGAAGGAGGACACCATAGAAGAGCCATTGACACAGTGAGAGGCAGCCGATCCAATGGCTGTTGACACAAATCTGGCGGTTTTGTTCGACAATTTGAAGGTTGAAGATCCATTGATTCCCCCGAAGACCTGGGAATCTATCCCTTCTGAAAGTGGCCTTCACTCTCATTCCGATGCTTCAACTTCCTCTTCAAACCAACCTTTCTATGACCTCTCCACTGTCTCTGTAAGTTTATACTCCATCGTCTCGCTTGATTGAATTTGCGACTGCTTTGGGGTTTTCTTTTCTCGGAAGTAATCATTTTGAGGGTTATTGGGCCTGGAAAGTGTGAGAAATGTAGTCTAGCATGCTACATTTTTTCCCCGATCCCAGCAGCTTGCGTAAGTACCTGCGTCATGTACATCTGTGGGCATCTTGACACAGTTAAGAGACATGCTGGCTACCTAACTCCCTAAATTTTTGATAGTCAGATGACAAGAGTGTTGGGAACTAGGTTTGCGTCGCTCGGTTCACATTGCACTTTCAAAATTTTTAGCTGGATTCATTTCTTGAATTTTGGTAAAATCCCCTGTTGTTGGATAAGCACATAAATAACTCGGCTTACTGAATTTTAGGAAGATTGATGTTTAGGGTGACTCTACTTTATTCACTTGCACGTGGGATTGTATATATTTCCTTCCACGTGGCATGCTATTTGAATTTTGAGATGTAAAATCTTCTTAATCTTGATTCAGCTGAAACCTTTAAAGCTAAAATGGACGTAGAAATTTAATTTTCAGCTGCAGATATTTCTGAATTAAAATGTCATGAAAAATTATGTACAGTGTACATCTTATTTATTTATTTATTATAAAGATCAATGCCCACTAGGCATTGACCATTGGGGAATTGTGGCTCTTTAGTGAAGAGCTAGCAAATTGACTTGTGAGCATGAATGCAAATACACTTTGTGAAAGGTTTAAACCACCTCGTCATTAGGAGTCTTTGGGTTTCTTTCAAATTGTGTAACTTCAAGCCAACATGACTGGCCAATATTGGTTCTCATATGTTGTAAACATTTTTCAATGTTCGATAAATTCTTGATATCACTCTTTACACATATTATTCCTGCCTTGGAAATGTATTGAAGATTTTTCTGTTCCGGATGCAAAATTTGATCTTAGCTCTCTATTGAGGGCTGTTGCTAATTAAAGATGATGCTGAAGCTCTACCTAACCCTTTTAAGCAACCTTACTGGTATTCTTTTTCTTTAAAAAAATTAAAGAAGAAAATATGGCTCTGGATTTCAGTTCTTCAACATCATTGCATTTAACAACATTCTCTTATAGAATGGCATGATAACGTGCATAGATATTAATTTTTGGAACATTTATGTCAGATCTGTATATTGCTTTTGAATTATAATGCAACACATTTGAGCAAATTCTTACATTTGCCAGCACATACAGCATTTTTAAATAAGCTAACCTCTCACTTATCTACTTTATCCAAGTCTTCTTTTAAGCTACTATTGTGGATGCATTAAGATTCAAGAGACTATGATCTTACTTTGTCCAGATACTTTGACTATACTAATCACCCTTGTTCAATGTCTGTATCCATATTTATTGTTATGAAAATTTGGCCTCAGGAAGCAAGTTTGGTGAGGTTGGTGATGAATGCTATGCAAGGTGCAAAATCATCCCTTATTAGTATTCAAAAGCTCTCTGCTATCTTCTGTTCTAATCCAGCAGATAGGACCTTCCATTGCATTTCAAGTGTGTGGAAACGAGCTTTAAGCACTCATTCTCTGGGAAATGTACTTAAATCTATAGGTTGCACTGGGTTGCTAGTTTTTCTTCTTCGTGAATTTGTAGAATATTTTACAAATATGAAGTTGGAGGACAGTTTGACTAGCAAAAGCAAAAATCATCAAAAAGATGAAATGGGGGAAGAAAAGTGCCCTCCTAACACACTGGTCAATCAAGCCTTTGCTGTTGCTGTGGGGAAGGTTTTGGAAGGGTACATCTGTGCGTTGGACACAGTTTATGCATCTGCAGTTTTAAGGCGTCCATCAAGTGATGTTGAATTGTCTTTGCACTTATCCTCTGTATCAGGATGTTTGAAGAGTGTGGTGCATTCTGAAATTACATTTCTTGAGTTCTATTTGCACGCAAAGGACTTGAGGACTCAGATTGAAGCCCTAGGAAATATTTGTAATTTACATAAGTTGGCACTTTGCTTGTCTGGCACTTCTTTTGATGATCTGATTGCTGATGCTACTTCTGAATTTCGTAACTTCTACAGAGGGGGAGATTTGCTAACATTCTTGTATACACAATTAAATGTGAGCCTGTCTCTTTTCTTCTCTATCTTTTCATTCATTACTGCTGTTCTAAATAATACACTTTTCCTTTCCTTTCCTTTCCTTTTTTTTTTCCCAAAGTATCTGGTACTCATATTGAAACTGTGACAAAAGTTAAAGAAAAATTGAAAAGAACTATTCTCATAATCCTGGTTGCAGCCTTACTTTTTCTCTTCCAATAAATTCTACTTATCCAAAGCAATTATAATGAAGGATTAAAACATTAAACAAGAATTTAGTTGGTCTTAGTATACGTAGAATCAAGACTACGTTTTTATGGTCAACCATGGTTTTAACCCACTAAAACACTGGATATATGGTAGGGTTCCAATGCTTTACATGGTGAAAAAGAAAGATGATTTTCATTCCAAGCATTGAATCACCTGTATGTTTCAAAAAGACTGTTGAGTAATTGTTAGAACTTAGCTGGCTCTTGGTGTTTTTCCATGCAAATCTCATAACATCTTCAATGGGAAGAATTATAGATTCTAAAGAGAGGATGCAATTGAATGAATGGCTGCTCCTACTTTTTAGGTGCTTAAACTCTTCCTTTTCTACTAAATATATAGTTTCCCCCTAGTTTTGTTAGATTATTGTTGCAACAAGTTCTTTAGGTGATGTGTTCTCTAAACAAACGTATGTTGAATGTTTACAAGGTTTCTCTCCTTTTGGAATTTCTTCTAACTCAAAGTTTACTTAAGATGTAGGTTGCTGATCCTGCTCACTGTAATCTGCTCAAGTTTCTCTTTCTTCAATCATTTGAACCATACTGTGGTTTTATCAGATCATGGATATTCAAAGCAGAAATCAATGACCCATATCAGGAGTTTATTGTTGAGGATATTGACCATTTACCTCCTAATCCACACATTAAAGCTGGCATTTCTGTTGATTTTCCCATGGCAAGTTTTAGGGTAATGTTTTCCTCTTTGATGCTTAAAAATATGATCCAGAGACTATTTTGACGTGCATCATAACTTTGGGTTGTGCTACTATATTGATTTTGTTGGTTGCGGCTTGCTAACCTTAGGAACGAGTTGGAGTTGCTGTTCCATGTTTTCTTAGAGATAGCTTGATTCCACTTGTTAGAGCTGGTCAGCAGCTCAAGGTACTGCTGAAATTGCTTGAGTTGTGCATTCATGTTGCTACAAGAGACCACAGTTCTCAGGATTTTCTTCCCTGCTGGAGTGGTTTTGCAAACGATGGTCCATCATATTTGTCTCCATTGACTTTCAGTCGAGATGATATTGAAGCTATGGTGCTTGCAAGGGACAATTATTATAAAAGGATGAATGAAAAGCTCAAGGGCCTTATCAGTGACTTAGAAATAAGATATCAACAGGTAAGCAAATCCTCTAATTTGGTTCCCCGTATAAAAAATGCACTTTTTCCTTCAGCTTTCTTTTTTTATTATTTTTCCTGTGATATGAGAAGGAATTTTATTGAGGGGAGAAATAATGTTATATGGCTAGCAGATACAAGACATTCTCCTTGCCAATGAAGAACCAAAAGTTAACTGATATATTTCTATCCTAGTTAACAAATTGCTCTATATAATCCCTCCCTAAAAGTTACATGATCTAATCTTAGATCTCCTATTTCTTGGTCTCACTATAACATCCAAATATTTACTACAGGTGGTCGGATTAGAGATGAAAGCATGAAAAATATTAACTTGCAAATACTCATGAATACCATAGCATAAGAGAAGAGAGGAAAACAAGACAAGCTCTGCTATGGAAAAGTACACATTACTAAAATTAGAACACAAATATCAAACAGCCCGCCGATCCAAATACAAGAGAATACAGAGACGATAAGAGATATAGGAAGTAGAAAATTGTTGCGCAACACTTTGATCATGAGCCTCTACACACATTCCAACTGTCTTGCACTTAGATTACTGCTCTCTCATGCCTAATCTGCCTAGACTGAGAAAAATGCTATGCCTAATGAGCCTCTACACACACTCCATAGTATACAGTGTACTCATGGTTGAAAACTTGGTATAGTTTTTTGTTGTTCTGCCACTTTCTGTGTATTTCATAAACCTTCTGTTATTACAAGTTGTGACATTTGAAAGCTTGATGCCTGCTATCTTATTGTTGTGCAGTATAGTCCTCGAACTATAGTATTTATATTTTCTCATGCCTCTTGTCGTGCTGTCTTGTATATAATGTCTTTTTCCTTTGGTCACTCTTGTCTGATTGGAAATGGAATGGAATTGAAAAAAAGGACTGAGATCCCATGTTGGTGACCTGACTTCTTTTCTTTTTTTCTCTCTGCTCTAATTTTCTTTTATTCATTAAAACTCTGATTTTACAGGTTGCTACACATACCTCAGTACCTTTCTTTGGTAATGGTGGAGGGAATTTGGACAGCCTAAATCTATTTATGTCAGAAGATGAGTTCATTGCGCTGCAAACAGCAGAAAAAAGAAGTTCAATGATGTAATTAATCATATTCCCTCTGCATTCCATCCCCTTTTGTGTGCAAACACTTGCATATGTTGGCAGAATTCATTTTTCTTTGCTATTTGTAATTTTAATTTTTATCATTTTATGTTCTAGCAATCTTTTTGATATTCTTTTCAACATCATTGTTGCTTTATTGATAGTTTATATCAATTTGCAGGGGCATTGACAATTTGGACTCTGATGTCTCAAGCACTGCTGATGAATTCTCATATGTGGATGAAGCATATGATTTGTCTGATGGTTCAGCTTCAAACAACTCTGAGGAGCAAATTGAGACTGATCAGTTGATTAGATGGCCATATAAAGTAGCTGAGCAACAAGATTATGTATCTGCTTTAAGCTTCTCCAAGAGTACTGCAATAAATAGTTCAATGCAAAATTCTTGCCAATCTGAAAAGTCAGATAGCAATCATCATAAAATCTGTGATAAAAACGATGCTGTTGATCATTTTGTGAAGTCTTCCCATGTAAAACCAATGGCAAGTCACATGTCAAATTCCCAGAGTCCAGGAAAGTCAAGCTGCTCACTTAAAGTCAGTACTCAACATAGAGACAGTTTAATTGATAGTTATTGGTCAGTCGATCACATTTTGAAAAGATCACTTGATGAAGATGAAATTGATGAGCGAAAGGTGATGGGAAAACATTTGGGGTTGCTTAGGGATGCCACATTATACAATGTTAATACTGTTGCCATTAATGATGCTTTCAGTATGGAAGCCATGGGTGAGAATCTATCTGATAATAACATGCATTCCTTTAATTTATATAGATTTCAACCACAAAATATTGCCCATAAGCATAATTCAAGTATGAATCCCCTTAGCATGAACCCTATGTTGACAAGGAATTCATTGCTTTGCATGATGGGTAGAAATGGAGAAAAGTACATCACAGATCATCGACAGCCTTTACCTTACTTCAATTTTTCAACTGTGGAGGACCCTTGTAAGGTTTACAAGGACAAGTTACAATTAAGTTCCGGATTTAGCATTGGATCTGTATCATTGGATTGTCATGGATCTGCTAATGGTAATAAGACCGATCACTATTGTGAAGAAGGCAGTGGTGGAGAGGAAAGCTTGATTAGTACCACCCAAAACTGTGGTAGTTCCTTATTGGATTTGAAGGACCATAATCGGCATATTTTAACTGATGTACATGGTGGCAGTAGCTGGGAAAGATTGCTAGGTAGTTTTAGAAAATCTGTTGATTGTGAT
The DNA here is from genome assembly GCF_029017545.1 of Prosopis cineraria. Taxonomy (NCBI): domain Eukaryota; kingdom Viridiplantae; phylum Streptophyta; class Magnoliopsida; order Fabales; family Fabaceae; genus Prosopis; species Prosopis cineraria. Next base: position 32,127 of record NW_026555579.1, on the reverse strand, counting down.
GCTACCCAGAAGATCTGTTTTTCAGCATTTGAAACACCTCTTGATATTATAGTTGACAAATGCTTGTTGCAGGAAATCATTCTTCAGTATCCTTAATTTTTTGTTTACTTTGGACAACTATTCATTAGTTTGCTTATAGAGGTTTTATTTTATTCCTTCATTGTATTATTTTATTCCTTCATTGCATCAGCTCCAAATACAGCTCACTTGAACTCTTCTCCTAGTTTTGAAAAACCTCTAGTACTGAGGTGTTCACCTGGAGGAATCTTACAAAGAGGGGGGAAAAGAGAGAGAGGTGAGGTCTGGATAATGGTTATGAGCTGAAAGTCAAAAGGGATGTGTGGATTCTGATGTCTGGAAGTTTAGCTGTTGGAGCAAGAGCTAGAGAAATAGCTGGGGCTTGGCTTTATTTTGACTTTCTCTTTTTTAATCTTCTGCTAATCTGTTTTCTTTCTTTAATACTAGTGGGCCCTCCGTCTGTTAGTGAAATACTACCTGTTAGTCTCTGTTCTTGGACATTAGCTCTGTTTTTTCGTGTGTTTTCTTAGTGATACCAGCCATCAATTGCAGTATGAATTTTGAAAGCCAATTTTATTAGGTTTTTCTAACTGGCATGCATCGAAACACAGAACTGGGAGATAAGGTAAAGTGGGCTGTGTTTAGACTTTAGATGTGATGATGTTTGATTACTGCATGAGTGCCACGAGTTAAAAATCTTAATTTTGTTCATAATTGTTCAGGTGACAGCTTTTGGGAATTTATGAGTTGGAACACTTGAATAGTTGCTGTTGGATAGGTTAATTTTCTGCTTGATACTTTTCCTTAATGATGTTAGATATAAGTATGTCAGCAAGCTAACCATCTACTTGCTTGAAGAAGCATTTGAGTTGAAAGAGCATCTTTTGGCATTGCGACGTTATCATTTTATGGAAGTAGCAGATTGGGCTGATTTGTTTATTTTGTCTCTTTGGCATCATGTATTACTATGTCTCTACTCAAAATGACTCTTTAACGCATAACACACTTGTAATAACAATGCTATATGCTTGACCCTTCTTTGCCTGACTTGATTTGACAGAGGTGGTCTGTTACAGAAGCAAATGAGAGACTTCCAGAAATTCAAGGTCTCCTTGAGTCGTCAATTCAGAAGTCTTCATGTGAAAATGACCGTCATAAAGATAGGCTGTTTGTGTACGTGAAAGGAGATGGGAAAATGCCATTCTCAATATCAACTTCTGGTATACATTATACTATATTCATTGATGTGAAGCAAACCTCTATCATATTAACAAAAGCGGCGCCAAATATTATTACTGTTGGTTTTTGTTGAGATTTGTTATTTATGTTTATCATTTCCTTTCAGATTTGATTAATGTTTCAGCAACTCCGTCCACTTAGGAGTGGTAGAAAAATGAATGTTGCTATCTGACTGGAACCTGTAAACATTGGCAGGAGTCCGTTCTTTTGATTTCTTAGGACTGGGTTACCGCGTGGATTGGCCAGTCAATATTATTTTAACACCTGCTGCATTGAAGATATATTCTGATATATTCAGTTTTCTAATACAAGTGAAGCTTGGAATTTTCTCGTTGACTGATGTTTGGTGCTCTCTTAAGGTTTGGCTTGTCTTAAAATTGCCCCCCCCCATTTTTCATTTTGTATCATTGATCGGCATAAATTTGTTTATATCATATCTTCTAAATATCATAAAACTCTTCATGTTGATGAGAGAGTACAATAACATCATGCAATTTATATAGCCGACTTCACCTAGTGGAATAAGGCTCATTGTTGTATCATATAACTCTCCATCAATTGCTTCCTATGAATCTCATGAGATGAGAGGGAGCGGCCTTGGAAAGTTCATATAGCTTATAGTTAGAAAATAATCACATTCTATATTTGTTACACTATAGAATCTTATTGGGTGTCACAACACAAACATGATATGCCTTGATTTCTTTGTATGAGCTTTTGGTAAAATTAACTATTAGAAACTTTATTCTTCTGTGTGATTAGCCATGCCCTCTTCATTGAATTTTACTTGTATATATATTCTTACTGATTGTGCTCTGCTGAGGTAATCTGTTCTTTCATTGTGTTGTTCTTGACCAGCAAGCGTTCTGCTTGTTTCTTTATGTATTCATCGGTCACATTTGCTTCTTCCTGTGTTTGGGACGGATTTTTGCCTTTGGAAAAAGGACTAATTTGAAACATATATCCTCTCCCCCTTTTTGTCTTTTGAAAGTTAAATTATTTCTAATTGTGACGGTAAAATGACATGCTCAAGAGTCTGCAATTTTTGTGATGTACGAGATTTGATATCTTAGTATGCTTCACATTGTAGTTGCCTTAAATTCTGAATGCTCGTGGTAAGTGAAAATGTGGGGCCTCTATTGTGTAATAGTATTGAACTTCTGTTCGAATTTTGGTGAACAGGATTTGGTGCACATGACCAGTAAAAACCTGAATTCTGAACTTTACCAACATGAAGTGGGCTATCTTAATATGTTGATAAAGCTGAGGTATGAACTAAAACTGCTTTGTCTTTTGTGGACATTTAATTTGGATCACCTTTTGTAGAATGGCTTATGTCTTTGACCTCTTCATGGGATCTTTTTACCTCTTTGTGGACTCGGACAGTTATACCAACAAGGACAAACCCACGCCCACCTTAATTTTTGTTGATCTTGTATTGTGCATGTATCAATGATGTAAATAATATTATTTTTATAAAATTTTTAATCCTGTCACCCCTCAAATTTTTTATTTTTACCCCTAGAATTTTTTACTCCACCCCCTTCAAAATTATTTATCCAGTTTTTTGTAGTTTAAATTGCATATTTTTAAAGGTATAATTATTTCTTATATTGATAATAAAAGTAAATTTACCAAACAAATAGAACAAATTAATTTTTTCAAGAAATTTCCTATCACCATTCTTTAAAAATAATGTATGACATGTTATCGACTATCATATTATCATTTTTTTTTAAAATTATTTTTTAAAAAATTTAACCATACTTTCCACTCAATGAAAAACAATGCTCTGGAATGATAGAAGAAACTATAAATAAATTCTATTTGACTAAAATAATAATTACGAGCTTTTTGACTATTACATGTTTATCATATATGATACACCCACACACTTTCTTTATATATTAATATGCATTTATATCTAATTTAAATGTATTAATGTTATTGTTTTTACTATTATCTGGCTTTATTTTAATTGTAATAAATATTATCATCACTATTTTATTACATTGGTCAGCATTTAAAATCATATTTTTATAATTATTGATATAAGGGCCCCCCCCCCAAGAAAAAAATAAATATTTTCTTTGTCATGTGTGGTATTTGACATGGGAAAATGGAGAGGAGAAAATAGGGAGTAGAGAAAATTGGTTAATTTCATTTGGGCAATAATAATCTTACTATTTTTAGGAAAAATGTTTACATATAACAGAGCTTGTTATCTATTGTATAGTTTATATAATTTGCATAATATGACTAAATGAAACTAAAGTATAATTATATATTAATCTTAATTTATAATTATTTTATCCAATTTTAGTTTTTTAATTTTTTAAATTTTTTTCCATTCAGTGATTTCAAAAATTTTAAAATAATTATAAAATTGAAAATATAGAACGTTGCATTAAGAAGCAATGCATGTGGGTTCTAAAATTGATAGGAAAATGAAAAAAAAAAATGATGGGCAAATACTCTCCTAAATCTTCCCATTTTTGGAGAGAAAAGTTGGAGGTAAAATATGTGGTCCCACATGTTTTCCCTCTATTTTTCTCTCCCTCCCACTTTTCTTTCCTTATCCAAGCAGGGGAAAATGCACTTTTCCTTCCTGTTTGCTTCCCCCCATGACTTTTCTACCTTGCCAAGCACTGTGTTAGATTTAAGTTATTAGAATTTGTAATTCTTTAAACTCTGTAATTTTAGCGGAATCTAATGAGCGTTTAGGAGAGTTCCTTGAATTAATTTTTACTATTGATTATGAATTTCTTCTCCATACATGTATGTAACTGTGAGTACTTTTGGCTCTACTTTCTATTCCAGGCACCAGGTCAGCCATTTTGTTTGTACTTTGCAGCAGTATGTGGAGTCACAGTTATCTCATGTATCATGGTGCAGGTTTCTTCATTCCCTTCAGCATAAGGTTTGGAGCCTCTTGTACTAGTTAATTATTTATTTTAGACATTATACTTTTGGGTCCCTTTTTTTCATGGCTTTTTTTTTAGTTGTTTTTTAATGATAGTTGGCAAAGAAACAGTGTTCTGTCTTGTAGTCAGCTGAATTTCATGTTGAGGACCTTTAGTCAGATCACTTTTGTGATAACAAATGTATCTGATTATCTGAAATGGGAACCCACTTTAGAGCTGTCTCTATATATTGGTTACATAAGAAGGATTCAAACTCTAATCAGCATGTATCCTAATTATCCATGAAAGATAAACTTTTTTTCTTGACATTTGATTCTTACAACTCACTGCCTTATACAATAATACGTCATAAAAATAACTGACAAATAGATAGGATAAAATAAAACAAATAGTAATGAGTCAAAAACCCAATCTTAATAACTTGCTAATATTCAGCAATAGTCATTTCCACATCAGATGGCAAAACCATACCAGACCCATGAATAACATCTGCCACTCTTGGACGCTTATTTCTTCTAACATACGGATGGGAGCGGGCAGTGAATGAGGAGTCGTATCAATTTTCTTTTTGCCAATTCTGTTGTGGACCCACTAGTCATACCACTTTTGATGTATGTGACAGAGTTTGCTTGATATGATAACTTTGACCTGTTTTGTTTCTCTTTATTTTGATTCATCTTTTGGATATATGTGCCATTTATGTAGGCGAATGATATGATGGATCTAGAGTCAGTTCACATGGATTATCTTGCCAATGCATTGCGCATGTAAGTTTATACTTATATGTTTTTTGCTGATTTACATGACAATTAGTAAATATTAGGCAGATATATAACAGTAATTCCTTATGATCATTTAGTACATCGTAATTTTGTCTATGCCTCATAAATTTTATCCTTGTAACATGGCTAGGTAAGATCAGTGATACATTTCTGGCTTGACAAGCTGTGTCTAATGTTAAATATTCACAATTTCTGTTCTGATGATTGGGCATTCTAACCCGCTTCTTTATTATGGTAGTCCATAAAAGTTGATTGCTAGCAGAATTAGATTTTGATTAGTGAGTCTTTTTTATACATCGTTAACATTTAGTGTTAGAGATATCATATAACCATATCTTGGGTTTTCAGTTTCGACCTTATGCTTTTGGATTTAAGTGGTCCTTAACATGATAATGAAATCTCAATGACCAAATGCTGATAAGTTATTAAGTTTGATTCTTGATACTGATCCTCCATTTGGTAGCAAGGGGTTGATTGAGTCAGATAGATTAAGCACTGTGCTCTTTTTTTTTTATATAGTTTTTTATAGCCAATTGGTCATAAAAAAGTCTGTAAAGTGGGGTTATAGATATTCATGAGTACTGTGAAGACAAGTAGAGAAAGGTCAGAAAATATTCAATGAAGTTATTGAATGGGACTTTTTGGTTAACAATATACCCAAAGTTTTGGTAATTGATAGTTGTGCAATTAATGTAACTGACTCAATTTAGTGGGATAAATGCTTAGGAAAAGATTTTGATGTGGCTGCAGTTTCAAGTTCAGGAAGGTCTGACAGAAGGCATGTGATATTGCTTATTGCAGATGTTTCCTCTCTGATGAAACCCGGACAGTAGGCAGCATTATTGAGAGCATTTTACAATGTGCACTAGATTTCCGGTTGTGTCTTGCAGCAGGAACCTGGGATGCAGGAATTGATCAGGAAAATTTGTTTGGCAGATTCAGAATCAATGTGTCTCAGGTAAGCCCTGCAACATTTAAATGACATGTCTGATGAAGTTATTGTGGAAATAAAAAATGACAAAAATACTAGCTGTATATGTTTTATTTGGAAAGATCTTTGGCATTATCAGATTGTATATTTGGTTGTTGCTAAGTTACCTTGCTGTAAAAATACTTTGAAAAGGCTTAAAATTCCAGTAGTTCATAGTGTCAATTCAAATTATTGGTTAATTTGGTGATTTGTTCATGCTTGAGGAAGACTTTCAAAGCATTATCTTTTATGACATGGAAATATCAGGCATCGATGACTGATCATGTCTGCAAAGAGTCATGGAATGAGGCAGCTTTTAGAGTAGCAGATCCTACCTAGTGTTCTTCCGAACATAAAAATACGTTAATGCTTTGCTGTGTCTTTTATGTAATGTTTGGCAGGTAAAAAATGTTTTTTCTGGTAAAGAAATGGCAAATGCACCTTTCCCATTTTCTTTTCAAATATATTTCTCATTTCGTTTCTAGAAAACATTTTTCAGTGTACCAAACATTCATTTAGGTTTTCTGGTATTAGGAAAGGCATGACAATGACAAGGTACATGATAACCTTTGCTCTACAGGGCCTTTTCATCTATTGCAGGGTCTGGGGGCACCCAAGATTGACTTGGCTTCGCCTGATTTAAGAGGGGTAAAGGAAAAAAAATCACTTATGAAAATTGTTGAATGAGAATTTCTAATTAATATTATTTCTAAAAGCTTGGTTGATAATAGAGCACAATGATATTGTGTAATCCATGTAGTTAACCTCACCTAGTGGGATGAGACTTCTTGTTGTTGCATATTTGTCTTGAGTCATTATATATATATATATATATATATAAATACTAATGTAACATAGATTTAAATCCAAATAAGTGAATACCCATCTGTGATCATAAATTGAACTAAAAATAACCAATCATGATAGTATTTATTGGATTAGATCCAGTGGATGCCAAACCATAAGCATTTATATCAAAAGAACCTCAACAATCATCAAATTGAATTCTAAGATTATTAAAGGAAGTCTAAAATTAGAGTTTGTGTATTATTCATATATTCACCATTTAATTATATATTAAGTAGAAAAATGATAATAATTATGCACAAGATTAATACTTATACCATCAGACTGTAGGAAAAAAAAAAACTGAAGCTCCAAAAATGATGTCATTATGAATTGATAAAACATGTAACTCCAGTTTTTTATTGGTTCCTTGTAATGAGAGGTTTTGTGGAGGTTTCAAACCAGTTTAGGAACTGATTCACTGATTTTTCTTACTGAGCTGGTTGGGTTGGTCCATTTTCATAACATTGACATAACTATGATAATTCCATAAATTAGACTAGAAAAAAAAAACGGAGAAAGTCAATTTATTCATGTTTGTTATAGGGTTCAGGTGAATCTTTTGTCAACGTTTGGTATATTCTTTTTTTTTTTTTTTTGCAGAAATGTTTGGTATATTCTCAATAACTGAGGTGTCATAGATAGGGGACTGACATGCTAATTGTATTGAATTGCAGGTGCTTTCGATAAAGCAGAAGTTTGAAAAAAATCTAAAAGAATTGCAGCGTTGCTACATCAAGGCACCTAAACATGGGGGCTTTGGGATTTCTCGTTTCTGGGAATATCTCAACTATAATGAATATTATTCCGATGTCAGCAATGAAATGGGGTATTATCATTATGCTTTCTGACTTGCAGAGGCTCTTAGTGATGGTAAGCCATATCTGGCAAAGACAATGGAGGCCATCTTTGGTGATTTCAAATATTAGAGGGTGATTGGGTAATGGGTATCTGATATAGTTATGTGGGTTCAACTGTTTGGATGGAGAGTCTTAAAAATTCTTAGGATTTAAAAAGCAGGGAAATTAAATCAAGCTTCAGCATTGGGAAATCTGTGTGGATAATTAATCCTTGTAACATTTGTACCTTCTGTATATTTCAATTTTTCATAGCATGTGTTAGAATCTGCCAATGCTGAGGCTGTTTGCGTCTGGACTCTTGTCCGGGGATTGGATTTGAATCCGCTGCTGGTCCAGGTCGGAGGTCTGGGTCATGTTCAACGGAACATGTGGATGGATGTCTTAATGCAAAGATCTGATCTTTGGACGGTTTGCAAGGTGAGCAGAAATGCAGAATGCAATTGCTTCCCAGGTGATTTTGGAGGAAGAAAGGAAGGACTCGGTCTACTTATTCTTTGAAGTCTGATAATGAGTGACCCAATTTAGAAAAAGGAATATAACAGGGAAGCTACATCAGCTTGGTCTACATGTAAAGATCATGTTTTTTGAGTGGCAAGTTTGTTAATCTCATTGTTTGATATCTTAGATTTGCTTTTTAGTATTTGAATTAGATTTCTGGGGTTAGATTGAATCTTACTTTTGTAAATTTATCACCCCACCAGAAGAAAGGCCTTGTGTTCAGTTATAGATGTGATGCAATATTTGGTGGCTTTTGTAATCTTCCACCTTTTGTCTTTTCTTTTTCGAGCAACCATAATCTCTTCAAGGCTTAAATATAAATATAAATATCAATATAAAACAATGTGGAGTTATGTTGCTCATATCTTGAACAATGTGATAATTCATATTAAATAGAATAACCTATTTTAGATTTTGTATCAATTCACGAGATTTACTGTCTCCCCTATTCTCTTATATGAATATGCCACCATAAAATAACAATGTAACCAACATTGTTGGAGCTGGGCCATGCATTGAACTAATTAGTTATTGGTTCACTGAAGAGTAATTCGATTGGTTTTAATTAAAACAATAACATTTAATTATTATATATGAAAAACAAAAATATTTCTCACAATATTTAAGTTTAATTAAATTCTTACCAATTATTACACACGTCAAATTTATGGTCAATTGTATTAACATTATAATAAAACTATTTATTGAAATATTACAATGATCAAAATAATCAATATCCTTTATTAATTATCTAACCAAACTAACACAAGCTTTTATTGTTAACTAAGATAAATATAAACGCAAAATAACATAATTTTGGATTATTAAGGTTAAAAAAATGAAACTGATTCTTCATTAGTGCTGATTTTGACCGATTCTTGACCGTTTCACTTTCCCCTCAGTTTTGTACCCTAACCAAATCAAACCATTGGCCGGTTTCTCATTAGATCGATTGAACTGGTCAGTCAATTTCTGACAACATTGCCGATAACATGTTTAAATTTCTCTCTCACTTAAAGAAGAAAATACGTAATAATAATTATAACATTAACATTTAAATAAGTTTTATTTAAAAATATAAAGATATTTTTTTATCTAGGATAATGTAACAAATTTAATCATGAATTATTTTTTAAAAAATATTAACTATCAGGCGGTGTGAAATCAATCTACAATTTTAAAAAAACGAAACATCCACTAGCTTGTTGTTAACATTACCTTATATGGGGCCTACAAATGACACATAGTATTCCATGCCAGCATCTGTAAAGGTACAAATTTAGCTACAAATTATATATCGAATAGCTTCTACTATAAAAACGGATCATCTAATACCTTCTCATCAATTTTAACCAAATATCATTTATTTTTAAACTTATATGAACCACAATGCATCAATCTCTTCAATCTTTTTGCCCTCATTTCAGTTTCAGCTCAAGAAAAAGAGATTCAAAGAATTTTTAGTTGAACATATTCACGATGACGATGCCAATAAAATAGAAGTTTGATTTTACTAGGTGTAAAAGAAGCTTGATTCTAGCTTAATTTAGCCATGAATTATTTATTCTACTTTGTTGGTGTTGAGCGTCTTTGTTAATGTCTTCAAATAAGAATTTTTTCAATTTTTTTTGTTGAGTTGAGACTGAGAATAGAGGCAAGAAGATTAGAGGGATTGACGTGTCTTGAGTCTCATAAGTTTAAAAATAAATGGTGTTTAATCAAAATTGATAAAAAGGTATTGGATGCTTTGTTTTTTTTATAGTAGATGCTATCTAATGTTCCTTAAAAAATAGTTGGGAATAAATTTGTACCACCACATGTCATTTGTGAGCCCCACGTAACATTCATTAGGTGAAGTTAATGGTGGATTATTAGATGCTTCATTTTTTAAAGTTGAGGATTTATTTTATGCCACCTGATAGTGTTATCTGATGTTCCAGAAAAAATTGTATGTGACTAAATTTGCACCTTTACCTTTTTACCTATTATTTTATTTTATTTCCCATATTTCTCTCACAAGTGAGTTTACTAGATTGATAAACTTGATGTGTCAATGCAGGATAATTAAATGTTATATCTAAATTTATTTTCGTTGCTTCAATAACTGGAGAATGGCAAGTGAGGACCCTTAAATAGGCATATGCATATCACAGAAAAGCACGGAAAAATAATTGATTCCTCTTAAATTCTTAGCTCTTTATATATATATATATATATATATATATTTGAGAAATGCCTTGTGCCCTTAGTTTTCGGGTACATTTAAAATTAATAGCATTTCAGTAAATACAAACTAAAATTTATTTATAATTAAAAGTTTGGGGACTCCACACAGATTAAATTTGATGATTTCAAATTAGGACTTTATAATAATTTAGGGTACTGTGTTACAAAGTCTTGCTTAGCGATATACACAAAGTGTTTATAAAATGGGACACGAAAACTTGATAGTGCATAAAAAAAGTCTAGAGTTCTAAACACTACTCTTAAAGCTATTATTTAAGAGCAAAATTATCCTTTAATCTAAAAACACTCCTTCCGTTCAAAAATTTAAAGCATTTTTAACCGAATCTTACCGCTCAATAAAGTAGTTCCTTGTTTTTAAGCTAGCTCTATCTTTATATATTTTATCTTTATTTAATCGGGTGTTTCATTTCAAAAAAAATATAAAATGATCTATTCAATAAGGACATTTTTAAAATAAGGTAATGATCACATTTTAAAAGACTAAAAATGTCTTGTATTTTTAAATAAAATGAGTATTTGATATTCTATTTCGCACTATATATTAGTTAAGGGAAGTTTGATTTTTAATTTACAAAAATAAAGATTTTAACTCAAGAATATCAAGTTCTTCCTTATACTCCCTCGCATTTAAAATATAAGCAATGTAATATATGCCAAAAAAAAAAATTACACTCATCATGAGTGCATTGATAATTGAGACTAAGAATATGAGGAAAAAATAATATATATTTTTATGAGAATGATAGTTTTATTGATTTATGAATTTTCCTAAAAACTAACATTTTGAGCTAGAGGGAGTATTATTTAATTCAATTGATATTGGCCCAAACTGCATTTTTAAGTGTATGAAATAATTAATTAATATATAAATATATTATTCAAAATTTGAGAGCATGAAAACAGAATCAAACAAGCCCACTAGCAAACTCTTCTTGAGAGATTGTTTACTAATTAACTCACTAAAAGCCAAAATGGGACGTTCCCCCACTGGTGATTGTCCCTTCAAGTGTCATAGAGAGGAGAGTATCATACACATTATACACGATTGTGCAGTTGCCAAAGAATTTTGGAAGAGACTGATTACTACTCACGATTTTCCCAGTTTCTTTTCTTCTAACTAGCAGGATTGGTTTAAGTGGAACTCCAATCATAAACCAGCAAATAATCGCTTCAACAAATGGCCTTGGCCACAAGCTTTTGGACTCGGATGCTGGTTGCTTTGGAAGAACAGGTGTAAATTCATCTTTGAAGGATACTGACTGAATGCATCATAATTGATTCATAGTTGTCTTTACCATCTTCATGAATCTCATACTGTTGGGATCATACCATCATATCATTCTACCCAACTTCGTGTCTACAGAAAGCACTTTGGTTCCCACCACCTGAGAACACTTTCCAGATAGATGTGGATGCCTTAGTTAACCCTTGGAATTACGCAGCTTGTGGTGGCCTGATTAGGAACTCCAAGGGAGACTGGTTTGTGGTTTCAAACGCAATCTAGGCGATATCCCTGTTGTGATATAGAGCTGAATTACTTGCAATACAAATAGGTTTAGGCTCTCAAAGGTCCACCTGTACTCGGATTCTTTAGATGCAATTAACATGATCCTTGGAGAACCCGTAGCAGATCACTTATGGAAAAGGGAGATTAATGCAGCACATGATCTACTTGACTATTCAAGCAATGTTGAAATTCATCATGCACATAGGGAAGTCCTTTGCTATGCTGACATCATAGCATGCGGAAGCCATAATGCTGACTCAAGGATATCTTTTATCCAAGAAATACATCATGATATTTCTGCTCTTCTGCATGATGATAGGTCTAATATTACCTAGTCTCAGTTTGTAATCCATTTCAAGCCCTGGGCAATCAAACATGTCCCGTGCTTCTCACATGTGGAAAGTAAATTAAATTTTCCACTAGCCTCTCTCTCAACCATAAGATCAATCAGATGCCAAATATGATGATACTTCCCAGCCATGCATATTACTGATCATGTGATCCAAATCCTACTGTTTAGGAAATCGCAATCATAAACTTTTTATAAATACTTCTTAACTTTATGTCGTTGGATCAAGGATTTAAATTAAAGTCGGACTGACCATGTTGATTCGAGCAAGGAAACGGTTCCGGATAAATGATTGGACTGATTATGATTCATTTAATATTTTTTTATTTTATATGTTAGATATAACATTAGAGATGTATTTTATAAAATTAAATTTTCAGGATGTTTTAATTTTTTTTGCTTTTCTATTATTAAATACTATTTATTAGCATGTAGAGATTGGAAGGAAAGAAGGCAAGGGGTTCTTTTCTCTTCAATTTAGTAAAAATGTTATCATAGTTCTTCAAAAAATATAATTTAATAGATGGGGAAATTTAAACCGATGAAGTAATTATGTTTCTTAACTTGTGTGTCAAAACCTTACAAGTCCTACATTTTAAGAGAACAGGGGATGGAGGAATAACGAACGAGCGTGTGACCATTCCTAAGGAAGATTTTGTTATAAATCCTCACACGAGGACATGCAACAACATATGGAGTCAGAGGGAAGCGTCCTCATTTAGACTATTCAGATTTAATTTTTTTATTTTATATTTATTAAAATAAAAAATTTATACAAATTGTAAAATTTTTTAATAAATTTATTTACCTTGAATAGTCTAAATTTTATATAAATAGTCACAAAGAGAAAAACACTGTCATTAATGAAGAGGAAATGGTGACTCCTGCAATAAGACGCACCAACGGGGATGCTCAGCTACGTCGTTGGTTCCACGATCTTGGGATGATTGGAAAAATTACAATCAAAAACCTCTGTATAAAATTTATATCAGTTAAGTATTAATTATTATTAAAATTTAAATGAATACTTGTCGATTCGGATTAATCTTTTATCAACAAAAATTAATTTAAATTTTAAGAACAACTCATTTTAAATTAGTAACAGTCCATTTAAACTTTTTTTTATTTAATTTTTAATAATAACTAATTCTTAATTGATATAAATTTTATATAGAGGTTCTTGATTGTTATTTTTTTTATTGGATTCTCTGAACCCAAGTTTACATGGTGCATGGGAAATAGAAAGAGCCGAATAGGTCGTGTCTCAATCAATGACAACTCATGGTTTGTGAGATATTTCCACATGCCTCAGTCTCACATCTTCCTAGACTTCTTAAAACGAACCACGTACACATCCCCGGGTGATGCAAGCAGGATTTGATGATTTTGTGAAGATTATGTGCATGGGATGTGAGTAGTAATTGGTCTGATAACGTGGCCAAGTTCTCGTTGGAAGCTAAAAGGTGGAATAAGAAAATCTTTTATCACAGGACCATTATTCTCTTCCCAAAAAGCTAGCTTATTGAAGTGTGCAGCGCACTCGTTTATATAATCAGAACCCTCTTCAAATCCCTCTGATGTGAGACCTGACAACTCCTCCAGCCAATCCGTGACACCCCCATTACAGGTGGCCCACCAATTGGGTAAACTCGGGTTTGAGTTTGATACTACTTTGTCATGGGGTTATTATTCTCTCCCCAAAAAGCTAGCTCATTGAGGTGTGCAGCCCATTGCTTATATAGCCAAGATCTTCCCCAAATCTCTCCGATGTGGCATCTGACACTTTGGTGACATCGACCAAATAAAAGACTTAAGGAAAATGACAGATAGGTCCCACAAAGATTATTTAATTCAAATTAAATTTCAAATGCAAATTTGAAAGTTCATCTCTTAATTTCATTCGTCATTATGAATTTGTAACTTGTTTTTTAATTTTTGACATAATTAAAGAATAAATAAATTTATTTTCTCTATTAAAATTTAAAATATAAGTTACAAATTCATTCTAATAAAATTATAAAAATGATAGCTGAACTTACAAATTTCTTGAATTTAACATTTGAGACTTAATTTAAATTAATTAATTATTTTGGAACATCTCTATCGTTTTTTTTTTTGAGGACTTAACAAGAGAAGAAAGGAGCCATGGATGGAGCATGAATCGGTCTTAGAACAAGAGGAAGTAATATGGTGGCAAAATTCCAGATGCAAGTGGTACATCAATCGGAATAATCGGTTTTTTTCACTCTATGGCGAATAGTGGAGACGAAAGAACCGCATAGAAGCTTTGAAGACTTACAGATGTTAGAGAGAATGGTAGAGGAAGGGGAAATTAAACAAGCTCTTTTCGATACGATGGCTTGTGTCCTTTAATTTTTTCAAAGCCAATGATGGGACACTGTTGGGCTTGGGTCACTCACTGAGATATGGTTAGCCTAGTCACACTCAACCTCTAAATGCTACGCATATTGTCTTAATTCCCAAGGTTGAACGACCAGAGCCTATAAGGGAATTTTGTCCAATTAACCTGTATAATGTGATATATAATACTTGAAAAGATTATGCCCCCATGTGGTTGCTCCAAACCAGTGCAGCTTCGTGCAAGGGAGATGAAGTTCAGATAATATATATTATATTGGTGCAGGAGGTTATTCTTCACTTTATGAGAAAACTGAAAGGCCGCCATGGTTTTATGGAAATTTCTGATTGATTGTTTACATGCATGGGTCCACTGGATTAGTCCCTGTCCTGCTATCACAAAGACAAAGCAGATTTTTTTGGGAGAATTACATGCAAATCCCACTCAAAATAATTAATTACTTTTAGGTCTATTAACAATTTAAGAGAATCCATGCCCAGTTGAGGCATGTGGTATCTCTCCCAAAATGTAGCTTCTTTGGAATGGTGCAAAAGCATTGGAATTCTCTCCTTCTAGAGGGATAATTAGATTGGGTGATCCCTTGTCGTCCTATATATCTTGACACTAGAGATTTGTTAGTTGGAGAAAATTCTAATGACTCTTATTTTTTTTCAAAAAAAATAAAAAGTGGTGTTAAAAATTTTAATTAATTATTTTATTTTTTAGAAATGAAATTTACTAGATAAGTTTTTGAATAATATATTTTTTGGAAAAATAATATTTAAGTATTGATTCAATTCTTCGTTCCCTTTTGTAACTTTCATATGTTTTAATGCTATAATATTAATTTAATAAAAAAAGTTTTGATTCCATTGCAACAATCGCCAATAATTTAAAGTAGTATAAATATGAGGTCCGTTCAAAGCCGAAAGGAAACGTATAGTAACTTATATGGAGTCAAATGCCACTCATACTTGTTG
The DNA here is from genome assembly GCF_029017545.1 of Prosopis cineraria. Lineage (NCBI taxonomy): Eukaryota > Viridiplantae > Streptophyta > Magnoliopsida > Fabales > Fabaceae > Prosopis > Prosopis cineraria. The sequence goes on along the minus strand of NW_026555579.1, from coordinate 16,548 downwards.
AAAAAAGGGACTTTTACAGATTATATTCCTTGTTATAGGATCAACATATGAAACCAGTCTAATATTTATTATATTTTATATTATAATAAATTTATTATATTTGTCAAGGATATATTATTTTATATTAATAATAAATTTTTAAATTTTTAATGAGAAACCTTTTGTATATCAATAATAAATCTTTTACATATTAATAATAAATCTATTATATATCAATATGAATCCGTTATATTTCTAATTTTTAAAAAATTTGGTTTATGTTTTTTGGGTACAAGATTTTTTTTTTTACCAATGGATGAATTTATTCTTGAAAAATCAACCTGATGGCTGGGATGTAGTTTGTATATCTCCCTCTAATTCCCCACGTTTTCCTGTCTAGGAATGTAACTCCTTGTCTTGATCGTTGTTGCTAAGGAAATGACAAAGACAGAGATACCAAAGGAATTGAATGTTGAATATTAAAAGATGAATTGTCGTTCTTCTTCTAGAAAACTGTATCTTAATATTAAAAAAAGTGAATGCTGATATTAAATCTTCATCGATCACTTTCCAATAACATTGATAGTGTAGTTGTGGCTGTGACGATAGAGTGGTGACGACTAGTAACTTGTAAAAGTACTACTTCATAAGCTGAGAAAGAGGGCTGGTTTAGAAAAGTCTAATAACGAGTTGAAGACTAATCGAAACTAAGCATTCACGTGGGGACAGTTAAATAGAAGAGCCGGAAGGAGGATTATATTTTTCATATAGCCGTCATGTTAATGTTCACATTTCAAATTATAAAATACTTTTAAAAAAATTTAACGTTTTAAAATAAAAAAATATTTTAAAAGATAATTTAGTCCTACAAGTTTCTCTCAACTATCAATTTAATTTTTTTAATTTTAATTTTTATTAATTTAATTCCTTAAATTTATCAATTTAATTTTTTTAATTTTAATTTTTATTAATTTAATTTCTTAAATTTATTTCAGTTATCAATTTAGTTTTTATTATTTAAAAAGGAGGAATGGCAACCATGTAAATTAATGAAAAGAAGTACACTTATTTAGATCAGAAAAAAAACATATTCCAAAATTTTAAAGAATAAAAGAGGAAAACACATGCAGTGTAAGAGATTATATTGACAAAATTAAACTAATTAATTTTAGGGTTAATTTTTTCTTATTTAATTACATATACATGCTAAGTTATTAATATATTTATATGTTAGATTATTTTGAAAGTTAATTTAAATTTTAAAACTTAAAGGACTTACCTAATAATTTAAGAAAACACATAAAAGGACCAATTATTAAAAATTAAATTTGAGTAACTAAATCGATAGCAAAAGTTTGATTATCTCATATTTTAACAAAAATAAACCTTCGTTAATAATATTTTTTTAATATTATCTTACTTTTTTATATATTTTTTCTCGAACTCTTTAATATTCTTTAATAATTTATAGACGGCTTTCAGGAGAATCAAGCCCACGACTTTTCTATTTTTAACTGTCCCCACATAAATGCCAGGTTTTGAATAGTACTTCAACTCTTTATAAGACTTTTCTCAACTACACCTCTTTCTCAGTTTATAAAATAGATTTCATATTTGCATTTTAGTACATATCCAATGGCAAAACAATCTGCTTTGGATCTCGTCTTCAATGTGAGGAGACAAAAGCCGGAGCTTATATCTCCGGCGAAGCCTACTCCTCATGAAATCAAGATTCTATCTAACATAGATGACCAACAATTCTTACGTATCCAATTTCCAGTCTTACATTTCTATCGTCCCAAGCCATCCATGGATAGAAAAGACCCAGTGAAAGTGATTAGAGATGCATTGGCTGAAGCTCTTGTGTTTTACTATCCATTCGCAGGAAGAGTTAGGGAAGGTGAAGGTCGTAAACTCATGGTGGAATGTAATGGAGAAGGAGTGATGTTCATTGAAGCTGACGCTGACATCACGCTGCAACAGTTTGGTGATAATCTTCAACCTCCATCTTCAACCTCCATGTGTGGAAGACCTTTACTCGCCCCCTGGATCTGACAAAATCTTTCACTGCCCCATCTTGCTTATTCAGGTTTTATACAGTACTTTACTCCCTCTGATCTCTTATAAGGTGTTTTAGAGATCAAAACTAAAGCCAATAATTTAGGTTAAGTTTGATGGACGAATAAGCTAAAAAAAATAATATTAGAATCAGATTTGAGAGTTTAAAAATTATTTTTTATTCCAAGCTTAAGCCTAAAGAAATTCGAGCCAAGTTTAAATACCCAAATTTTTTATTATTAATAAAATTAAATTAACATTCACTTTAGCTCTCAGTTAGCACTCACAAACTCTCAGTTTGAACATTTAATTTCATGCTCCTAAATGAAGTTTTAATGTTCTAATAATTGTGCGTTTTGAATATTTTTAAAAATATCATGCAAAAATAAACATGTGAGGTTACTTTAGATGTTTTTATTTTTACTCTTTCAATACTTGGTCTTACTTCAACAAGGATAGGAAAAAAAGATATATTAAAATGTTATGTTGCTTGAAAAATCTTAATTTTTTCAGATAAAAATTTAAATTTTCTGAAAACAAAAAAAAAATAATACTTAACAATTTTAGGTTAGTCCAAATAAGTCAAAAAATGAGAGATGTTATAATTGAGTTTGATTATATGAGAGTTTTTTTTTATTTGTTCAAGTATTTTAAACTCAACCCTCTCAAATTATCGGCTCTAGTTAAAACCTCTAGTGGTGCTTCTCCCTATTCCTTCTCTCCCGTCCAATCTTGCTCCACTAAAAAACACGATGACACTTCAATTTTTTGGGTTTGTGCATATCTCAAATATATTTACTCACATGCCACTTGTTTTACTTGCCATGAGGGAGCCCATAAGAGATTGGACAGGATACAATATTTTCCCATGTTTCAAATATTTTTCACACAGATTAAGAAAGGTTGTCAAATTAAATTACTTTATTTGTTTGAAAAATCAGAATATTCTTTTTTTATTAGAAACATCTCAATATTCTAATTATACCATTATTAATTAAAGACATACATAGTCTTTTACTTTGTGTGACCTCATAATGCCTTGGCTCGAAGTTAATTACAATAAAGCTATTAAAATTATATGACCAAAAATTAAACATCATTTGATAATCTGTTATATTTATAATTTGGATTTGGACTAGAGGGAGTATTTTTTAAGTAGGTTTTAAATACATGTATATGCGCAAGAGAGGCTTACTATCTCTTTATCTTAAACACTTTTCCATAGGTAACAAGACTCAAGTGTGGTGGTTTCATCCTCGGTCTTCGCATGAATCATACCATGTGCGATGGGTCTGGTATTGTCCAATTCATGAAAGCTCTTGCTGACATAGCAAATGGTGCAACTAAACCTTCAATTCCACCTGTTTGGCATAGAGAACTTCTAAATGCAAGAGACCCACCACGTGTCACGTGCACCCATCGTGAGTACGATGAAGTGATCGATACCATCATTGATATCCCCTCCACAAATGTAGTTCACAGATCCTTCTTCTTCGGACCAACCGAAGTCTCTTCACTTCGTAGATTACTCCCCGACCGCCTAAGTCAATCCTCCTCATTTGATATAGTCACGGCATGTCTGTGGCGTTGCCGAACAAAAGCATTACAGCTTAACCCACAAGAAGATGTTCGCATGATGGTCGTTGTCAATGCACGTTCTGGACAGTATGAACTAAACCCTCCATTGCCAAAAGGTTATTATGGCAACGCTATCGTGTTTCCAACTTCAGTTTCAACTGCTGGTAAGCTTTGTGAGAGCCCATTAGGGTATGCAGTGGATCTAGTGAGGAAAGCAAAAGCTGAAGTGGACAATGAGTATTTTCACTCAGTGGTTGATCTGATAGAAACTAGAGGACCAACATGTTGTTCATCAATAAGTTCATGCGTGGTAACAGATTGGACTCATCTTGGATTCAAAGATGTGGATTTTGGGTGGGGCAAGGCAGTGTATGCTGGTATTACAGAGATGAATTTGTTTGAGAAATTTCAAGGAGCAATAGCTTGCATTGGACACACCAATAATAAAGGAGAGAAAGGTAGAATGGTACTTCTATGCTTGTCACCTGATTGCATGGAGACATTTGCTCAAGAGTTGAATCTTTTACTCAATGGTGTCCAGTGGCCGCGCGGATCCTGAGGTCTAATATCTAAAATAAATTTTGCTAGCTGAGGCCAAATTTTATTTTAAAATATTTTCCAAAGACAAGGAAATTATTTGAAGTTTTATTTTGTGAAGATCTGCGTTGTTGTTGCGTGTACTCCACACATGTTAGGTCCTATGTATTATATATACACACACACACATTGGGGGGAACACTTGCATGTGTAGCATATGTATTGTTTAATTATTTGGTGGAAAGTGGGTGATGGTACTACCATCGTTAACCTCTTTAGTTGCCTCTGGTGGCGAATGCAGAATAGTTATACAACAACTCTTTCAACTGTGGGTAATTTTATAATGCATAACAGAGCTAAATGAGTACACAACTATCAAGACAACATAACGATGAAGAGACTTTTTCTTCCATTCAAAAAACATCATTCTCTTTATTATGACTGTCAAAGATTCATTAATGCAGATGGAAAGGTAATTCGTATGATATGAGAGCCTATTATATATACTTATAAAGTACACTACTTGTGAAGCTCCTCACAATATAAGACTCGATCATGATAATACCACCTCCTTCAAGAATGAATATTATGATTTAAAGGGCTAATATTATGATTATGGATTTAAAGGAAAAATCTATCCCACAAGACTAACACATTAGATAGAATAATTCATCATTTACTTGTAAAACTTCTGGAGATTCATGACAAATGATCATTATGAATATGGATGACATATGGCAAACGTAAATTTTGTGGATTGGAAGAATAATCTTGGAACCATCTCTTTCTTAATTGCAATATAGCAAGCAGTTTGGTCTGCTTCATCCTTGGGTCTTCGCTCCTCTGAATGTACAATGTTCATTTTGAGCCATGGTTTGGAAAAATGAGCTTACTCACATGAGTGACAATGATAGATTGGAGCTGATTAGCATAATTTATTCCATTTGGGTCTCTAGGAACTAATTAGTTCATAATTAAAGGTCAGAGGATCTCACCTGAGTCGCTTCTTGCTGCATCATTTACATGCAAAAGTAATCTTCTGTAATTCGAGAAAATACTCCTTTTACAGGGAAGGATCAAAGTAACAAACCTGCTCAATAGAACAATAACATAAATTTGGGAGGCTGGATTCTTTTTTGAAAAAATTAATCTTTTAGTTCTCTAACTTTTAATTCACTTATAACTCAGTGTCTCAACTTTTGACTCACTTATAATTCAATATCTTAACTTTTGTTAATTTTTTTCATGTTAACTTAGATCTCACATTATAGAGCAAGAAGAGAGTATTTTAAAACAATATATGAGTATTTCTTTTATCTATCTTATTTGATAAGGAAATTTTTTAAAAAAATAAAAAATAAGGATCGAATTATAAGTGAATCAAAAGTTGAGGGACTGAATCGCAGCAAGTTATAATTAAGAGACTAAATCACAGTGAATTATAGTTGAAGGAATGGACTATAAGTGAATTAAAAATTAAAAAATTAAAAAATTAATTTTTTCTTCTTATTTTGAATTCACTTTTTATGGACCGAAGAACATGTTTTTATATTTTATAAAAATCTCAGTGTTCTACAAGGAAAATCACGTTATGAATTTTCTTGGAAGTTACAGTCCGAAAGTGTCCAAGGGTGGTCCAGCCCAAGAAGAACTAGTCAAGGGTGAAGTTCATATATTCTTGTTCTTCTTCTCTCTTGCTTTTTTTAAAAAAAAATCTTAAATCAGTTAGGTTCTCAAGCTTAAAAATTTATCTTCAAATTCAAAAAAACACTTATAAAATTATTTATAAATCATCTATTAATAGAGTCCTTACATTGATAATTTTTATTGGTTAGGATTTGATTCTTTTCCTGCTAGGTGAATCATGATCTAAGAGAATCTGAATTCCGCATACAAGTCACATGTGAAATTTATAATGCAAAATAATTTTTTATGTAAGGTCCGAATTATATTGTAATTATTTAACCTCAATAGCTGGCCCCACACGCATACACACACGCATATATATAAAACCTCAATATAAACCAACGGTAAGTTGATAAAATATTAACAACAATCTTAGTCGTAAAAAATAATTTTTATAATTTTTAAATAATCTTGTCTTTAATTAATGAAGTCTGTTCCACGCACAAAATGAGAATAATGACCCTTTTTTAAAGAAAAAAAAACTTCACTTAAAAAAAAAAAAGCTAAACGATTACGTCAAAACTGATAAACAAACATACCTAGGATAACTTCTCAGGGAAAGTGAATCATTACATAAAATAGTGTATGAATTGATGAATTTAAAATTTAAAATATTATATTTCAAGTCCAACATTTAAAATTTATATATTTAAAATTTTTTTATTAAGGTATATCAAACATAATATTTTATTATTTATCTCCACTCACAATCCCACTTTCATTAGTCATTCTGCCGTAGGGTAATGTCTAACTTTAAAGGATAGGAAAAATTATATTTAAATCTTACACAAAAAAATTAATTATTATAAAGTTCATAAATAATTTATATAAGGCTAATGTTGTAAATGGACTTATATTAATTATTAATGAACTTTATAGTAATTAATTTTTTTATATGAGACCTGTATATAATTTTTCATAAAATATAAGATATGGTATCTGAACCATAATATAAAATATTTTCTAAAAACTTTACTTAATTTAAAATAAAGGATATTAAATAATTTTTATATTTATTTTTAACTATACCCTTACTTCATTTATTATTTTTTTTTGAAAAAAATCATACATTAGAATTTTAATCACATTTAATAAAGCTCTTATATAAGGTAGTTAATGATAATATAAATAGAAAGATATGAAGGGTTTTAAGAATTTAAGATTTTAACTAATATTATTTATAAATCTTAAATTAGTTAATTATAATTTATATTGCAGTCGGAGAAATCATGTATACATATGATGAAAAATTAATTTCCAAGTTTTTATAATTTATTTTAATTTTCCCTCAAAATCTTCCATATGCTCTCTGAAGATCAATTTGTTTTAATTTTATACTTCCTCCGTTTAAAAATATAAGATATTTTTAATCGAATCTCACCTTCAATAAAGTGGTTATCTACTTTCAAACTAATCCTATCTTTCTATATTCACCCCTATTAAATACTCTATAATAAATATAAAGTCACTATTAAGAGAGTCATTTAAAAAAAAGATAATAATTACACTTCGAAAGATTAAAAATGTCTTATATTTTTGAACATTTAATTTCTCAAAAAATATCTTACATTTTTTAATGGAGGAAATACCAAGTTTCTAAAATTAATTTTATTTTGATTAAGTCCTTATAATTTGATTGATTAAATAGGTTAATCCTTAAAAATCAAAATCGTTGAATTTTTCCTTTTAAGAAATAAAATTAAGGAATTTTTTAATTTTATTAAAATATTATATAAATTTAGAATTAATTATAACTCAAAATTTATATAATTAAGTTAAGTCTTCTAAACAATTTTTCTGCATACATATTTTTTATTAAAAATCAATAAAAATGTAACGATTATATTAAATCAAAGTTTCTTTTTTATTTTAGGCCAAAATTATTAAATCAATAATTTTTTTTATAAATTTTAAAATTTTTTTTGTTTGGAGAAATTTAATCATTGATTAATAATTTTAAATTTTTGGATTAATCTAATTAATAAATCAAATTATCAGGATTTAATTGTAACAAAATAAATTATAGGGACTTCCTTCAAAATTTAAAAAATATAAAGACTTGCAGATTAATTTTTCTATGTATAATACAAATACATATTGTTGTCTAGTCATTCAAAATGTGTGAAAAGTTAAATAAAAAGGCCATTCTTTGACTAATAATTTTTTTAGGGGAAGTTGTTGGCAAAAATAATAATTTTATTTTTGTAATTTTAACTCAATCAAAAATTATATTTTTAAAATTGAACTAAATCTAATTTAGTTCTTATAATTTTAATTAATTTAAAACATAATTTTTTACAAAACAATAAATACTGAATTGCAGTTATGGTTGAAAAACTGAGTTTTAATTAAATTAAAATCATAAAAATTAAATTATACGAAGTTAAAATTAAAAAAATTAAATTATAATAAAATTAAAGGTAGGAAAGTATAGAAGTAAATGATTAATTTTTAAACCACGTTTGACTATACTCTTTTTTTTTTTTTTTTGGCCGGACATTGTTTGGATGTACTTGCTAGTGCCGCACGTGTCGACAATGTCTTGTGCTTATTTGGCTCGGCATGCTATGGTGTGGAAAGGGCAGCGTGTGTATTATGTGTTATTGATTTAATCGTTTAAAAAAAATGACGATAATTTTTTTTAAATTATATAAATAATAAATTAGTTCCTCAAAATGTCATAACATAAATGAAGTCTTTAGAGACCTCCTTGTTAATAATTTTTTAGGAAAAAGACTATTTTAACTTTACTAAAAATAATAAGAGCCAATCACAATTTTTATTCTGTAAATCTTAAAAATTTTTCTATTATTAAAAAAAATAAGCCCCAATCATAATATTTATATAAGGAATAGCAACTTTTATTTTGTGAATTGCAAAAGAGTTGAACAAAAATTCACAATTTGTCAAATGTAATTTTTATTAGTAAAAAAAGTTTTCAAAATAACAAACTTTATTTATAACTATTGTTTAAAGAATTATAGCTTTTTTTCAAATAATCACAAGAATTGAATAAGAAATTATAATTTATCAATAAGATTAAAATAATTTTTTTAAAAAAGATTATTGATAAAGAAATCTCTAGAGACTTTATTGGTATTATGATATATCAAGAAATCAAATTATTATTTACATAATTTGAAGGTTTTTCCTTTTAAAAATTAATTTATTTTTTTAAGATAGCTTTATATTGTGGTTTTCATATTTATTCTCGTTTCGATCAACCTGGTTTGGTTTTGATTATATCAAGAGAGGTCTATCCCAATTTGAAAAAAGGGGATGGGACTTTGCATAACAAAATAAAAAAAGTTTATGATGGGAGCAAGATTACTTTCGAGATTTTCTGTCTCGTCTCGAATATAATACACATATTATTATTATTATTATTATTATTATTATTATTATTATTATTATTATTATTATTATTATTATTATTATTATTATTTGTTTTGTCAATATATAATAGCTTCATTTATTCAGTGTATATTTTTTCTGAGCAAATTCAATGTTTATTTTTTTAATAATATACATATATTTTTATTAATGTGTAATAGCTTCAATTATCTCAACTAAAAATGAATAACCAATAATTTGATATTGTGTTTCGCTAATTAATTTACACTGTGTAACACAATAATTTTGCCGTTGTTGTACTTGTATTCTCAAGGCTATCAGTGATTGTGGTATACTTGACTTTAAGTTATAATTATATTTTTTTACTTTAGATTATATAGTTGTAACTCAATAACTAAATTTATATACTTATTTTGTTTTAATTTTGGACCTAATAAGTCATATAATTTAATAATTGATAAATGTCATTGTAAGGTATCTTTTCCACATCTTGAGCCTGTCCTAATCCAAAACAATATAGGACGGCTTTTGAGATGAGATAGAACTGTTTTAAATATCCCTACCTTCACACACACATATATTATTTCAACAATTATATATATGTGTGTAATAAATTAATTTTATGATTCTCCCAAAGAATATAATTCAAATTTCTTAAATTTAATTTATTCAGCATTTTAACTTAATTTTTTGGAGAATAGGTCAAAAATCCTTACCAACTTATTGTTTTAAGGCATCTGATTTCTTTGAATAAAAAATGGTGTAAGATTATCCATAAACTTTTAAAGGATGCAACATTCTTTGGACCGTTAAAAGTGTCAGACGTCCCCTATATTTTGTAAAGTGGGTCCTACAATTTTCTATTTTTTTTTTTAAATCAAGGTTATTGTTTTCCGATCCATCAATTCATACTTCATAGCTTCAAGCATATCTGCTCAATTCAACGTTCATCAGCGAGCAAATACGGTACAAGTCTCAGAAACCACTCTCATCCTCCCTTCCCTTCCCTGGAAATATAGAACCAACATTTCGTACGTCCTGCCACTGAATCCTGCAACTCACTCTTCAACTTCTCTACTGTCTTCTCCTACCTCCTCAACTCCTTTGTCATGGCGGACAAAGCCCTCGGATTCATGGCGGCGGCTGGTTTCACTGGACCCATACTCTGATGAAAAACTACAGAGTCTTGGATTTCTCAATAGTGCCTGCTTATGCCATATGAACAGTCACTCAACGGGCTAGATTGAACTTCCTTGGAAAGATTACGAGGTTAGGGACGAGGCTAGGGAGATGCACTGCAAGCATAACTTTCACTCTTGCTGCATCGATAAGTGGCTGGTCATTCATGGCGAGGAGTAATGATGACGTCATACATGCGGGTTCGGACCCTCGCCACAGCTTCGACAATGGCCGAACCTTCAGACCACATGAACTTGGGGAAGAAGGAGATGCGAGGGAGGCCGGAGACGCCGTTAGGGACCAAGCTGCCCTGAGCTTCCGGTGAGTAGGGAGGGAGAAGAGGGACTTTCGGGGCTCTGTGAGAAGAAAAAGGACACAACAATGGGTACGAAGATGATGCAGAAAGTCGGGACCACTCTATGAGACTATGAGAAGAAGATGGCGACATGCAGTATTGGGTTTGCATGTAAATGAATATATTATCTCTGTGTCCAGTGGTGCGATAGCATACCCATGTGAAATATATAAATAACATTTGTGAATGATAACACAGGGATACATGACAATCTCGGAGTGAGAATGAAAAGGAAAGAGAAGAAGGAGAGGAAGGGAAGTGGCCAATGGAATCTTGACACCTGGCATATTGTGGGACCCACCCTAAGAAACTAAGGACAAACGAAGGAGTAACACACATTCCCCATTTCCTTATCTCCATTTTCCTCCACCTTTCCATCTTAACCATTCATTAATCCTCTATTTTTTTAAAAAACTATTTAATAAAACGATATGAATGATTGCGATGGAAGAAGTGAGAAAAAATAAGATAAAAAATTGAAGAGGTTCCTCCCGAAAGACATAATGGACACCAACCTAGTGTAACCTTTGTGAGCCATTGAACATTTATTAATTCTACCTTGTCAGCGCAATTTACTGAGAATTCATAATTTTTAAGTGTAGTAAAAAAATAGATTTCAAAGAACGTCAATTTTATTCAAATATTATTTTTCAAGAGAATGTACTTTGAATAAAGATAATATATTCTTTGTTGATAAATTAATTAATTTATTATTTTTTGAAAGTTATTTTAAGCAGTTATTAATGATAATTGAATATTTTAAATTATTAAAATGTCATGACATGACTATGGTTTTTAATTGTAATTTAAAAATAAATAATTATTAAATATTAATAAGATGTGATTTAGGAATTTAGGTAAACTTAGTAATTAGTAATTGAATTTAAGAAATGTTAGTTATAAAAAATAAAAATTAATTTTCAATGAATATATTATTTTTATAAATTTATGTATTGTTATTTCTAAATTTAAAGATAGTTATTTGTCATTTTTAATAAAATCATCAATGAATTTATGCAAATTTAATTGTGAGTAAATAGATATAGTTTTATAAATTTATGTATCATTTGTAATTGGAAGAATCTCACTTATAAATTTAAAGATAGTTATTTGTCATTTTTAATAAAGTCATCAATGAATTTATACAAATTTAATTGTGAATAAATAGATATAGTTTTATAAATTTACGTAACATTTGTAATTGGAAGAATTTCACTTAGAGCCTTTAGAATACAAAAATTTGCTTGTAGGACCTGATAAGATTTGGAAATGCATTGCAAGTTGGATAGCCTTTCTTTCAAATTTTCTTGTGGACAAGAAGATGCATTTGTCTTAATCTCAATATAATATTCATGTACGTACAACACAATATTTACAAATTTTTCAATACAATATTCATGAATGCACAACACACTTGGTAGATATAATTTAACTTGAAGTAAAATGTACAAGTAAACAAATGATGAACAACACAATATTTATGAATTCATAACATGATATCTATCAATTCTCAACATAATGAACACATATAAACTTGTAACATTTATATAATATAAAGTCCATAATGAATAATATACTTTCATTGAAATAATATAATTTAAGTTAATGTTCATCAAATGTATTATGTATTTATAAATGTTGAGTTGAGATTTGTGAATATGGTGCTTTGCATGTATGGATATTCTATTAAGACAGGAACAAATATGCTTTTTTATCTACAACAAAATTTGTAAGAAGGATCTTATGCTTACAGTGTATTTTTCAAATTTTATAAAGCCCTAAATGTATAATTTTGTGTTCTGTAAGCCGTAGGTAAGATTCTCCATTTGTAATTTAGGGAGAATGAACTGTGAATTTAAGTAAGAAATGTGACTTGTGCATATTTGATTGGCTCAAAGCTGATAATATGGAAAATGAATGGCTCAAAGCTAATCGCTCTATCATTTCTTTAAACAGAGTGCGTGGACTAGCACGAACTTCCCTGGAGGCTGAGCATTCTGGTTCTCAGGCTTCTAGGTTCATCTGAACATAAATAATATGAAGGAGAACGGTGAAAGAAGAGAAAGTTTGATTTTCGCTGTAAATGGAGAGAGATTTGAGCTCTCAAGCGTGGACCCATCAACCACTGTGCTTCAGTTCTTGCGTTCTCACACTCCATTTAAGAGCGTCAAGCTCGGCTGCGGCGAAGGTCTGTCTCTCACACTCTGTTTCATGATCATCTTCATGTTCTTGATTTGTAGTGAGTTCTTGATTCTGAAAATGGTTAGTCGGGTCAACTTGGATGCGAAAGGACACTGATAATACTTTAATCATCAGTCACTCATGTTGTTTGAATCCTCCTAAATTCATGAGTTATTAGCGTTCATCTCCTTCGTAGTAGATAATCAAGAACCTTACTCAGTGTATCTTCTGATGATATGTAGCATCATCAAAATGTTTGATATAGGTTGTTTGAAGTGACCAAAAGAAAAGATCAATCTGAGACTTTTCTTCAGTTGAAAAACTAGCTTGTGTAAAGTGTTTCTATGGCTCTGAACCTAGCTGCTCATTCATAATTTGGGGCCTTAGGAGCTGGCAATGAAAAATAACAGAGCACGGTTACTCCAAGAGAAGATGAAGGCATGAGTTATATACTAATTCTATATTGATCACACAGAGCATCACACTTGAGACTAAAAGAATGAATTTACCTTAAAGGCTTAAACTTATATACCTTCAATCCATTCTTTGATGAATAAACGTGGTACTTTTTCCATATATTCTAAATATTCTTCTAACTACTTTTTTTTTTTTCACTTCTTTGTTTTGTCTTTGTCTTTCATTTATTATTTTCTTCTTCTTTTTACAGGATTTTACTTCTTTCTAATTTTAAAGGTCTCAAGTCCACTATTTTTTTGTCCCCTCTCTTTTCTTTTTTCTCTCTCTCTTTTTTTTTTTTTTCGGGCATACCACGTTGAATGGCTGTGAAATCGGGTGTTTAACTTTACTGATTTAGGCATATATTATGTCTTTTTATTAAATAGTTTAAGTCAATTTGATCGGATTTATTTTAAGTTTATATACCTTTAATTCATTCTTTAATCAATCAACGTCAAACTTTTTGTCCCATTAATTTCTTTTTTGCCTCACTTAAGACTGAGAAAATGACGATTCTCTCTTCCCCTGTTTATACGACTTTCTCTCTGTTCTTACTATGGTTGAACTCCCTAATGGAGCTTTTATTTTTATTTATTTATTTTTGTTGGGAAATATCTGAATGTTGGTGTACTTCTTCGTATTGGGCATTTTAGGAAACAGAGGTATGACAAAATTTAGATATTGAAACTTCCTTGTATATCATAATTTCGGGCCTTAGGAGCTGGGAATAGATTGTACTACCCTTCCCTGTTTTCATTTATTCGTTGGCTTATGTGGTTTATTTTCTCCTTCATATTATAATAGAAGTTGTTTAAAACAATTTATTGAAAGTATATACACATATTCTTCATCTATTTTTATGGATAGTTTTAATATGAACATGAAGGTCAAGGTCTAAGGCGTTTCTTTCTGGAAAATTACCTACGAGTTTCAAATAAGGGATTTACATGCAAACAAGTCCTACGAATTTGTAAAATTACAGTCAAGACTTGTGAGACCTATTTCTTATAATTTGTCATGGGTGTGGAAAGACCACACTACCCCAACTTCTGGCCTGTCCAATAGTAAATTACGAAATTTTAATGGTAAATCACGAGGACCAGTTGTACATATAAGAGGAAAATGACATTTTTATGGGCTTAAGTTTACAACTTGTCATAGTGAATTTATAATCGAAAAATCATAATTTACAGTTAAAATTTCTTGATTTACGACTGGACAAGTTTGAAGTTGAGGCAAAGTGATCTTTTTACACCCATAGTAAATTACTAAATTACATTGATCCCAAGGAACATGGTTGCATTGTTATAAAATTTCGAGATTTATTTGTAATTAAGTTCCTTATTTGGGACTTATATGTAATTTTTTTTCTTTCTCTCTTGTCTTCAAATTTAGTCAACTTCTCACTTCATGATTTAATCTTTATGGTTTGTAGGTGGTTGTGGTGCTTGTCTAGTTTTAATATCCAAATACGATCCTGTGCATGACCAAATTGAGGATTTCACAGCAAGTTCTTGTCTCACACTACTTTGCAGCATACATGGATGTTCCATAACTACAAGTGAAGGCCTTGGAAATAGTAAAGATGGCTTCCATCCATTCATGAAAGAATTGCAGGGTTCCATGCTACTCAGTGTGGATTTTGCACTCCTGGAATGTGTGTTTCTCTTTTTGGAGCTCTTATGAATGCTGAAAAGACCAATCGTCCCGAGCCTCCTTCAGGTTTCTCAAAAGCCACAGCTTCTGAGGTGAAAGAGCCATTTCTGGGAATCTTTGTCGCTGTACCGGCTATCGACCACTTTCTGATGCCTGTAAAAGTTTTGGTGCTGATGTTGATATGGAGGATTTGGGGTTAAACTCTTTCTGGGGGAAGGGAGAAAGCATTGATGTAAAGATAAGTAGGTTGCCTAAATATGATCGTCACCACAAAAAGAGAAAATTTCCTGAGTTTTTGAGGGAGATCAAGCCTGATGTGTTCATGGCTTCAGAAAAACAAAGTTGGCTCAGTCCTGTTAGTCTAAAGGAGCTTCAAGGCATGCTAGAAACCCACAATAGTGATGGAACCAAGATAAAGCTTGTTGTGAGTAATACAGGAATGGGTTATTACAAAGATACAGAAAGATATGACAAGTATATTAATCTGAAGGGAATTCCTGAGCTCTCAAAAATAAAAAAGGGATGCCGCAGGAATTGAGATTGGAGCAACAGTAGCTATATTTAAGGCTATTGAAGCTTTAAAGACAAAGAGCAAGTGTGAGTTTTCTCTCTGACTTTGATATGATACTTCAAAGAATTGCTGATCACATGAGCAAAATAGCCTCAGGTTTATAAGGAACACGGCAGCGTAGGTAGGTGGCAATCTAGTGATGGCTCAGAAGAATCATTTTCCTTCTGATTTAGCCACAATACTTCTTGCTGTGGATACGATGGTTCATATAATGGCTGGTACAAAATTGAATGGCTTACATTGCAAGAGTTTTTGGAACGACCACCATTAGGATTGCAAAGCGTGCTTTTAAGTATTAAAATACCAAGATGGGAATCTAGTAAAAGTGATCCTGAAGAACACAAAGTAAAATTCTCTTTGAAACTTTTAGAGCTGCTCCTCGCCCACTTGGAAATGTACTGTCTTATTTGAATGCAGCTTTCTTGGTTGAGGTTTCTCCAAGTAAAGATTTTGAAGGGAATGTGATAGATAATTGCAGGCTTTCCTTTGGTGCTTTTGGGACCAAACATGCAATAAGAGCAAGAAAAGTTGAGGAGCTACTGGTCGGAAAGTTGTTGAGTGTTGGTATTTTATATGAGGCTATCGACTTGCTCAAAGTTAGTGTTGTACCAGAAGATGGAACTTCTAGAATCTCTTATAGGTCAAGCTTGGCAGTTGGCTTTCTTCATACATTTTTAAGCCCTTTGATTGACATAAAAGAGAGTAATGGCCATGTTCATCATGATAAAGCTCCTGATTTACTATCATTAGGAAACAAGACTTTCAAGTAAGTGATGAGTATCGTCCCATTGGTGAGCCAATAACAAAACTAGGGGCTGCATTACAAGCTTCAGGTTTTTTTCCTACTTTCCAGTTAAAAATCATTTGATAACCTCTTTTCGTTTCATATTTATGGCATTTGAAAGTAGTAAAATGCAAAAAATTCCATTCCATCTTTGATGCCAACAATTCTGTAATG
>NW_026555578.1:0-58972 GCF_029017545.1 Prosopis cineraria | reverse complement strand
AAAGATGTCTCAAGAAGCGAGATCGCTGATGATAGGGTAGGATTGAGGGATATCTTTGCTGCTGTAAATAAGAGACGGCGTCGGAAAAATGAAGGAAGGGAGAAACATGGCTGGGGAGGAGGAAAGTGAGAGAAGAAGGAAGACGATGAGAATGTGGGCTGAGCAAGACTGCCGGAACAAGTGCCAAATCTAGTTTAACTGGGGTTAATATGGTCATTTCATCATTGAATTAATTTCATTTGAGTTTTTCCAAACCTTCAGCGAGCGGTCAGACTTTCAGAATTCATTGGTCTAGCTTGTAATTAAGTTGCATCTGATCCGTGGTTCTATAATAAAATTCTCCCGATTATTTTTTTTTTTTTGTTTTTTTCCTAACAAGACTACTTGACAGTAATTTGGGCAGCTTGAGGGGAGGCTGCTTTGTCAACACGCTGAATTAAATTGGGGCTTTGGCATGATGAAGGAAGGGACAGGCTACGACGGCGTTTGGGGGGTGGCAGGAGGGCCCTTCGTTGTCTGTTGTGATTCAGTAGTACAGTAGAAGCCGTCTCTTTGTCTGTGGGCTACTCGACGCTTCATACCACACCGGCCTACCCTTCCACGTACCCTCTTTCTTTTTCTATCTTTCATGTCCCCTCATGCCTATCTCTCCAATTTCTTGCCAATATTTAAATGATTAAATATTTTGCGTTTTGAGTTATTGCTCATGTCTTATTGGGATTCTGCTGCTGATTTCTCTCAACTGTAAATGGTTCGTTGCTGGCAAATTAGCTTGTTATTAAGTCGGCAATACAAGACAAAATAGCGGCAGGCAGTACATGAAGTCGTGACACTGTACTGTAATTTAATTATTTGCCTTTTTTTTTATAGATATGCATAAATAAATGGTCAAAAATCGTAAGATGTTAGAGACTAATGGATCTCAATTATCTAAGCAAGAACATTACTTCAAGCTATTGTAAGTGCATGTTTGGTACACGAACAATAACATTAAATGGATGTGATATTAGTCTCGGCCGTTAAACTAAATTACGTTGGCTGGTCAATAATTTTTTCATTGTGAATAACTAATCTAGTAACACAACAACCATGCGAGAACCTAATCGATCAAGGGTTTGGCGGAGAAGGAGAAGAAAAGTCATGAAAGGCCCAATCGACTTTATTGTTACAAAACAAAAAAAGATTGAATGGCCCATTTGGAAAAAAATGATGCAAGAGCTGCATTGCAAAACCTCGATTAAAGAACTTATGAACAGATATACCTCGGTACAAATAGAGCAAAACAAAACAAAACAAAAAACTACATAAATATTAGTCACGTTTGATGTCTTTCGTAAATTTTGGTCGAATGACTGTACTAAAATTTACTTCTTGTTCGACATTGAAGAATATTTTTTGGTAGGGTCCCAAAACATCCTTCAATGGCTGCCAGCTGCATGATTTATATCCGGCGGAACTTAACATGATTTCTTCTTTATTTTTTAATCCAATATAACATTTATTTTTAAGATATGGATCGTACTATTTCATTCCTAAATAAAAGCGAAGGTTTTTAAGCCCAATTTTGGAATGAGAAATTGGGAATGAGGTCCAGTTTCAGACCCGATGATGTCCTAGTCCGGCCGAATGAGTTACGCCACTGTATTAGAAGTTTGTGCCATGGGGTGGAAAAATGTTCATTTCTTCCACAATCCTTTAGTAGCATGCATGATTTTTGACCTTAACATCTAATTAGATCAGTGCACATATTTCTCAAGTCAATTGTCCGCTTATGAGATGACTCAAATGTCATTAGTGATATTGGATGGAATTTTACAACTTTGTCTTCATATCTAGCCCAAGATTTCATGAATCAGAACATTATTTGGTACATGTATCTTGTCATTTTGTCTTTTCATTTTTTTTTAACTTCCTGACCTTATTAAAAGTAAATTCATTTGGAATTTTAACAGCTTCCCAAATATGGTGCCACAAAATTAGCAATAGAATTTTTCTCCAAAAGTTATTAGATAAATGCCTATCACAATGTCTGAAGTTTTAGAATGGAGTACTGTGAAGATGACAAAAACAATAAGGAGTGGGTATTGAAAAAAGACAATCTAAACTTGACTACTTGAGGGGTCTATTTAGAAATCAATATAATGCATAGGAATCAAATGATCAATGTTCTCTTACATTATAGTATATAATTTAATTGTATTCATGATTTCATATATATGAATATTTTTAGTGCATGCAATGATCACTGGTTGGGATTAACAACCCTCCTAAGAAGAAATGTTTTTTTGTCAAACTTCTCACACTAGCTAATTTTTTTCTTCTTCTTTTCTTTGTTTTTTTTTCTCACTTTCTTAAGCTTGAAATTAAGTGAAATAGAGAAACAACACTTTATTATAAGTATATAATTGGGGAGATAGGTCTCTCCATTTTATTATCATCATTTTTCCTCCACTTCTTAGTCATCCTTTTCATTTATATAAAAATTAATTCGATCATATTATTGTATTAATTTTAATTGATTATTAATTATAAGATAATAATAGGTGAATAATTGTACCAGTAGATAATTTAATAAAATAAAAGGCCATATTTATATTTAGTAATTGTTAAATTATAAGTACGTTCACATGAGATTATTACACTAAATTTAAATTATGATCACAGATTTTGTTTTTATATTTTATTTGTCAGGAAAAAAAGAATCTACCCGGGGCAATTTCAATGGCGACAATTGAGAAAGTTCGACTAACCAATCGATTCAAACATGAAATCAAAATTGGTAGATTTCAAAATTCATGCTTTTGACTGATCGCACTAAATTGAAATGGGGCGTGCTTGTAGAAAATATGTTCTGGTTTTCGGGAAGTCAAAATAAGCACACACATTGTAAATTAAAAAAAAAAAAAAAACACCTGTGGTGCGTTTAACTTAACAGGAATTTAAATTTGGCTTTAGATTTGAATTTGAATCAAATTTTTTATTTAAAAATACAAAAATTTATAAATTTAAATTTGATTCTTTTATAATTTCAAGTTCCTACTACATCTTAATCATTTGAAAAATTAATTAATCATTACAAACATTTTGTTTTCTTTACATTTTTTACTATTGATATATTAACAAATCTAGTACCTTTTCTCATATCATATTCTTGCTCCGCATCGGTTGCAAAAATTGAATTTTTTATTTTTGTTTTGAATTTAAACTCATTTATTTTTTTAAACTATCCAAACAAATGATTTTAAGTATATAGATTTTAAATGTGATATTTAAAATGGAAGATTGCAAATCCAAAATTCAAATTCAAATTCAAATCTAACAATCTAAATGTTAACTTGTTGAATTACTATAGGTGAGGAGGGTTTGTTGTCGTTTAATGAGAATAGCTTATATAATTCCTGCCGTTTACATGGACTATTAATCTAATTATTAACACAAACTTGAAAGCAATTACTGAAACGACAAAGTGGTTTATCTATTAATTTTCCAAGCGATTCCATTAGAAGATAATGATGGCATAACGGTTGACTCAGTAGTCAATACAAGGCTTACCTTAATTTAGGATATGTTTGATTCAATCCCATTATTGAAGCTCTTCAATAGTGATCAACGGTAATCCTAACACTATTATCAAATTCAAATTAGTTCATATGTGTTCAGGTGATATTTGATAATGATAATTATGATTAAAAAATGGTAAAAGTTCATATGATCGGTGCTATGACTCTTGATTATATCCACCGTCGCTCCTCTCTTCCAGTGCTTCTTGTTGGTTCCAGTCATCCCCTTCCCTTTGACCCTTCCTCCCGCCTGCACCGCCTTCGTTAGTGCATATTACAAAGCAAAAATTATTTGCAGGTTCTTATAAATTTTTTTATTTTAAATTAGGTCCCTGTCTTTTATTTTATTTTAATCAAACTCCAATAATTAGATACAGTAATCCCTGAAGGTGAAATTGATCAATGAATGATTTACCTTTCCAAAAGAACATTTTTAAAATTTATAGAAAAATTAATTTAATATTTTTATACAAAAAAGGAAAAAAATTGATTTAATACGTGTTTTACATTTTTATTAGTTTTTTATGAAAATTGTAAAAATTATGTAGAATACATAGCCATATTATATAAATTTTGAGTTACAAAAATAATTTAATTAATTACTCAAATTTGATTAATCGTTTAATAAAATATAAAAGTCCTTAATTTATTTTTTAAAGGAAAAATTCAAGGATTTTAACCTTTAATTTAGGGATTAATAAATTTAAGGATACAAGTTATATGATTTTGATTAAAACAAAATAAATTACAAAGACCTAGTTTAAAATTTGAAGAAATTATAAGGATATAAAGATTAATTTTTTCTATTAAAAATATGAAAACTTCACTTTTTTCTTTGTAAATGCAATTTACATTTCAAACTAAAATTATTTTTAATACATAATTTGATTTTTCTTTGAAAAAATAACAAAAAAATTCCTTGAATTATATAAATAATAATTTAAACTCTTAAAAAGTTATAATTTCATTGAAATCTTTAAGGACTTTTTTGTTGATAAATTTCAATATGAAAAGATCATTTTATCTTTATTGATAAGTTTTGATTTATTATTCAATTCTTGTTATTCTTTAAATAAAAGTTGTTATTCATTAAATAAAAATCATAATTGAGGCTTGTTATTTTAAAAATTTATTTTTTAATAACATAAATTATATTTGATAAATTATAATTTTTATTTAATTCTTACGATTCACTAACCAAAAGTTGTTATTTTTTAAGCCAAAGTTGTGATTGTGACTTGTGATTTTAAAAATTTATTTTTTAATAACAGAAATTATACTTGATAAGCTATAATTTCTTCTTTAATTATTATAATTTATAGAATAAAAGTTATTATTCCTTAAATAAAAGTTGTGATTGAGACTTGTTATTTTAATTAGGGTAGAATGGTATTTTTACTTTAAAATTTATTAACAAAAAAGTCCTCACGAATTTCAGTGAAATCATGACATTATAAGGGATCAAACCAAATTATAATTTATATAATTTGAGAGAATTTTATTCTCATTTTTTTATTGACAGAATAACATAGAGCTCCCAAAAAATTAATTAATTTAAATTAAATTTTAAATATTAAATTTTAGAAATTTATAATTCAATCTCCCATTTTATAACTCCATTGAGATAAATTTAAAATTTGTATTTTAAATTTTAACAAGAAAAATAATTTTTTTATTCTTCAACCATATTAAAATTTAAAAAATAAATTATAAATTTATCATAATATAATTATAAAATTAAGAGATTAAATTATAAATTTATAAATTTTAACGCTTGAGACTGAATTTAAATTAATTATTTTTTTTAAATCTCTTTATCATTCGACCTTTTTTATTCATGCAGTGGCATCTTGGGACGGATATTACTGGCTGCTAGCTAATCATGAAAATATAAATTTATTATGACCTTTATATTCACTCGTCAATTTTGAATTGTCAACTTTTTGAAGTTACCAGTATTTTATATAAATTTAATTTATCACGGCATACTACATTCAAACTTTTTTATTTTATTTGTACGAAATCATTTTTTATTACCCAAATCAACTCGTTTGACTTGGATCTAAATGAAGTGTAGTGTATAAGGGAGAATTAATTTACAAGTTTTTATAGCTTTATTTAATTTTAAATTATATTTTTATCAAATTATTATAATTTTATATACTAAATATATTAATCCTTGAAGGTTAAGTTTATCATAAATTATTAAATTTTTCAAAAAAATATTTTTAGAATTTATAGAAAATTTAATTTAATACTTTTAACAAAACTCAAAAATAAAAATTTAATTTATTTAATACACTGCTTAAATTTTTATTAATTTTTTATGAAAATTCTACAAGTATAAAAAGCATTTAAAAGAAAATCTAATTATATAAATTTTGAGTGATACAAATTATGTAATTTATTCTAAATTTATATAATCATTAATAGAAATATAAAATTTCTTAATTTTTTTAAAAGGTTCATGAACTTTAATTTTTAAGAATTAAGAATTTTAATCGATCAAATTATACGAATTTAATTAAAACAAAATAAATTATGAAAATTTAATTTAAAATTAAAAAATAACAACTTGCACATAATATATATATATATATATAAAACACGGAACGTCCATAGCCGGCACGACACGTCGACAACTAATAAACAGGGAACGTTCGTTGCTGGCCTGACAAGGCAAAATAAATAAATACTACCCCTATTTTTTTATTTATAAAATAAAATTATGGGACAATCACGCAAAAGTAGCGCATTTGGATTCTAATTTTTTGAAAATCCCATGTTCAAATGACCTTACGTTACGTTTAGATGGGAAGATTTAAGATTGAAATTTAATTTTAAAATTTTATATTTAAAATCTCACATTTAAAATCTAGAGAGTCTAAATTCTTTGTTTGGATTATATAAAAAATTTTAAATTATAATATTAAAATATTTTGTTTGGATCTAATGTAAAATTTTAAATTTTAAATTTTATACTTAAATGTAAAAGAAACTTGGACGATTGGTCAAAGTCGATGGATCGAATGACCAACTTCCACCAGGATTAAATAGTTAAAGCCGACTAAGACTATAGCACTAGTGACGACTAGGACAAGACGGCCAACTTTCACTAGGACCGGACTGACATGACAACAGGGACTGGAGATCAACTTCAACCAGGACCTGACCGACGGCGAGGACTAAGACTGGACTGCTGACTTCCACTTAGACCAAACCTACAACCATGATAGGGACTAGACGGCCGACTTCTATTGGGACCAAATCTATAATGATGATAGGGATCAAATGGTCGTCGTTGTCGGTCTGGTCCTTATGAAAGTTGGCCGTTTGGTCTCAGTCACCTCCATTGCCTTGGTCCCTATAGAAGTCAACCTTTAGTGGAAGTTGGTCATCGTCGTCGATTTGGTTTAGTCTCGGCCGTCCCCGTCAATCCAATCCAAGTGGAAGTCGATCATCCGGTCCCCCTCCTCGCCGTTACCATTAGTTTGATCCCATCTTGGTCGTCATAGTTGGTTTGATCCTCGCAAAAATAGGTCGTCTGGTCCTCATCTTCACCGTAGATTTAATCCTGGTGGAAGTAGGCCATCCAATCTCAGTCGTTGTTGTCGGTCCAGTCTTAGTTGAAGTCGATCATCTGCTCTCGATCATCGTCATTGGTCTAGTCTCGATGGAAGTTTGTCATCCAGTCCCCATTATCATGGTAGGTCTTGTCTCGGTGGATGTCGACAGTCTGATCTTAGTGAAAATTGACCGTTCGATTACCATCGCCGCCATTATTGTTAATCCAATCTTGTCCAGGTCGTCGTCGTCGGTCTGGTCTAAGTGGAAGTCGGCCATTCGGTCCCTGTCATTGCCACCGATCCAATCTCGGTGGAAATCGGCCGTTTGATTCTCGTCATATCTGTTGTCATCAGTCCGATCTAGTCCCAATTGTCACTGTCAGTCAGTTCCCGGTAGAAGTCAGCCATTTAGTCCTAGTCAACGATGGTGACTTGTTTCCATCAACTTTGGCAGTTCGGTCCAATTACCATTGACGGGCCAATCAAATCTTTATGGATTTTGATTAAATTACAAAAGAGATTGAATTAGGATTTAAAATAATAGAGGTTTAGAAAGGATTTCAAATTACAAAGAGACTAAGGTAAAACTTGAATTTGAATTTCAGCCAAATTCATTATTTGGGTAATTAAAAATGTGTGGATTTTGATTTGATCCAAATTAAATTCAAATCTTACCTCAATTCCTTTGTAATTTTGATTTGACCAGGACCAGAAAGCCAACTGTAACTGGTACAAAGGGCGAAGGCAAACTAAGATTAAATGGCTAATGCAAACCAAGGCTAGACCATCGACAATGACCTGGATCAGACTGCCGGTGCCCACGAGGATTGGATTGTTAGGACCATCGTCCATCATTTCCCAATGTTGGTTTGCCATCATCGTCATCATTCGATACTAGTCCAATGTCATCATCAGGTGTTGGTCCCTTACCACATTCGATGCTGGTCTATCGCATCCAACCAGTGTTAGTTTGTCGTTGTTATCGGCTTTAAGGACTAGTATGGATAGTCAGAGCCAACTGAGATTGAGTTGCTTCCCTAATTGGGATTGAACCGCTAACATCATCTGAGTTGCTTTTAAATTTAAGCATAGATTTTGAAATTTGAAATTTTATTTAAGAATTTTTTATATCATTCAAACAAAAGAATTTAAAATCTATGAATTTTAAATATAAGATTCAAATCTAAATTCCCAACCCAAATCCATCCATCCAAACACAACTTAAAGTTTCATGGACTTTAGTTGTAATTAAACGTACTAAAATACCCTCCTTCCTCCACACCCCTACAATGGTATGACCCCTCCTCCTTCCTCTCCTTCCCCGTCGCATCGCTTACTCCTATCTTATAGCATCTGTTCCTTAGCTTTCAGTGGCTTAAAGCTTGATTAAGCATTAAGAGAAAGATATTGGAAAATCATCTCGTAATGGCTCCATGGGTGGACTCAAACCAATCAACATTCTACAATTGTAGCATGTAAGGTCCCCAAGACAATCTATATGCTCATGAAATTTAAAAACTACAAGCAATTTTTTTGGGACTTGAGTGTAATTTAAAATTGGAGTGTAAAGATAATAATGTTTCTATTAAAAATATATTATGTCAATCAAGTAATTTACAACTATTCTATCAATAATTTACAACTATTACTTTAATATTTTACAACTATAACTTTACATATATAATAGTTAAACTGATTGCAATTGTCACTTCAATTTTTTACAGTTGTAATTTCATATATTCAATAATTAAATTGATCACGCGTTACAAATAAAAGTATTATTTTTTTCACTATAATTTTAAATCACATTTAAATCCCTTTGGACTTGGAAATTTACTTGTAAACACCACTACAAATTTTATGATATTTGATGCATACATATTTGATAGTTATCAGAAAATCTGTTGAATAAGGGTACGCAAAAAATGAGTAGACAAATATTTGATGGTTATAATAAAACCCCTCAAATATATAGAAATATATATATATATATATATATGTATATATATATTAATATATTTAACGGTTATTGTCAAAATCATTAAATTTACGCTATAATATTTAAATTATTTAGTTTTTAGAAATATCTTTCTATAAGTTTGACGGTTAAAGTCTAAACCATCAAATATAATCACATAATATTTGACAGTTAAACTTTAAAACCATCAAACTTATAGAATTTAAAATCAATTCCACCTCTTCATCACGCATTGCTTCAAACAGCTAAACGAGACACCCAAAATGGTTCTCTCTGAAATTTCTTCTCCACCTAAATATCTCTGCAATTTTGACTCCTCTAGAAGCATTGATTTCTGAAAATCCCATTGTTAATTTTGCCCTAGCTTCTTCAAGCACAAAATCGCCCGCTAATCAAAGCTTGGTAAAGAATCAGAGCCTTCCCAAGCAATCAAGCTGTTGCTTTGTGAAGAATGAACGCATTCTTATTCTGTCAAAGGCGTTCCCTTATTTTAGCTTAGTGGAATCCACTTGAGCACTTTGATTTTGTTTTGTTCTGCATTGACCGATAAAATTCCCATGTGTTTTTAAGCTATTCATTCTCATTTTTTGTTCAAATGTTTGAGGTTCGAATTAATGACTGTGGTAACTATGGTTTGTGATTGACACCTATACTGGATATTGCATGATGAGATTCACTAAAGACATTATCACTCACACCAGGACTTCAATCCCTACCAATGTTTAGATTTAATTTAAGTATACATTTTATATATGATAAAATTTCATTAGTTAGCTAACTTTGTTGTGGTTATAATTTAAAATGCAGTATTATGATAACATTTATTGTGAAGAATTTGGGATGCTTACATCAATGAAATCATGGAAGAGTGGTGCCAACACATATTTCAACTATAGATCATGCAAAATTCACACATTAATACTTAGTGAGTGCACGTTTGGTGTAGTTAGGAGCAAAAAAAAATGTGACTCAAGGTAGAATTATTGTTTCATTTTTTAGGATAGAATTGTGATTTAAGAATAAAATTTGTAATTTTTTTTGTTTTCAATTAATGCATGTTTGTGTGTGTGTGTGTTCTTTTAATTTTGAAACAATGTTGTTGATGATAATGTTTGCTGGATTGTTTGGGATTGTTATGGTTGTGAAATGTTAATTTTGTTGGAAGGGGTTACTCAAAACACAGCTTCCACATTAAAAAAAATTCTACAACATATTTGATGGTTATTTTGAATCGCCATCAAATATATAATAACCTTCAAATATAATGGGCAATATTTGATAGTTCTCACAAATAACCATCAAATATGCTCTTGGTTTTTATTATCAGTAGTAGTTCTAGTAATAACCATCAAGTATATTGAAATGTATTTGACAGTTAAAATAATTGTTAAGTATATAAAGTTGCATAAATAATGAGGGCTTATTTGATGATTTTTAATTATCAAATATATAGAAAAATAATCATGAAATATGTATAATTCTGTAGTATTGAAATTTGTCTATTTCACGAGATATATATATATATATATATATTTAATAAAATTTGAATTTATTTATATGAAAATTGTTGGGTGTAGCATGCCAAAAAATGATTGGATGTACCAGATATCTCTGCTTATTTTCCAGAAATTCACTCGTAAAGTAAAAGTATATGTGGATCATCAGCCTCAAATCACGGGGTCCCCATCTGCAAAATGCGTTTTTTTGGGGAGGGGCCTTACCGAGCAAACTAAGAAAGTTTAAAAACGTGATTGACGTCGTTCGTCTCGAAAAGACGAAAACTACAAAGGCCACGTTTTGGCGTTGAGAATAAAACAAAGTACTCCTCTTTTTTCTTTTCTTTTCTTTTCTTTTCTTTTGTTTTTTTCTTTTGTTTTTGGTGGTTAGTCACCACCAGAACTCCAGAAGGTTTTCGTGGTCGTTTGTACCAGTAGGAATTGGCTTCTCTTTCCTTGCCAATCCCTCTTCCTCCTCTCCTCTCAACTTCTCCAACCCTGAATATCAATTTCAATGGCTGTGTTTTATTGGATTAAAAAATTACTATTATAATATTAAATATAAATTTAGCCATGTATTTATGAGAGTAATATTAAATAATATATTATAAAATTTAACAACTTACATTTATTAAGTTATTTATTATTTAATATTATAATGAATAATAATTTTATAATGCAATTAATCTCAACCATTGAAAATTTGAAATCCAAATATGGAGAAGTTAGGAGGAGGGGAGGAGGAATGGTTGGTTTGAGGAGGGAAGCCAATTTTGTATAAGTAAGCCCACCTTTTCTTTTTTTTTTTTTAAATTTTTTATGTACAAGTTTAAAAATATCATGGAACAAATTTTAAAAAATACAATATTTTATTTTTTTAAAAAAAATTCACACATCAAATTACTCTTTTTAAAATCTAGAAATAAAATGAAAAAATAATTTATTTTTAGAATAATTTTATTATTCTCATTAATTCACCTTGATTTTGATTTTGACGAGTTAATTACAAAGAGACTTAAAAAAGAGACATGAGGAGTAAATAAAGGAAAAATTAGGGAGATAGATCTAATAGTACTAAAATTTATTATAAAAGGTTATAAAAATTAAAATTAGGATGAATGATGAAAATAAGTGCAATTGACTATAGTCTTAATAAAATTGGTCAATAATACCTTAGATAAAATCATTTTTCATCCCAACCAACGCCAGGTACATGATAACTTAGATTATAGATTATTTTAGACCCAACAAAGAAAAAAAAATCAAAACTCGTGATCCTCCCCAATATAAACGGCTTATCTCGGAGCTCATTTGCAGGTCTGGAGACATGAATCTAAGGTTAAAGCTTTTTCATCCCTCTCAACCCATTTTACGACAACTTTTCCTATATATCCAAATTAAACTGATCTTCACTGATCCCAGATCTTCTCTCTTTCTATGAACTTTGATTCTACAGGTTGAAGGGTAAGGTGGCTCTAGTCACCGGAGCGGCAAGCGGAATCGGAGAAGAGACAGTGAGACTATTCGCCGAACACGGAGCCCTGGTAGTGGCAGCAGACGTCCAAGACGAACTGGGTCGACAAGTCGCCGCTTCCATTGCCTCAAACACAGTAACTTACCATCACTGTGACGTAAGAGACGAAAAGCAGGTAGAAGAAACAGTTAATTACACAGTTCAAAAATACGGCACCCTGGATATCCTGTTCAGCAACGCAGGAATTCTAGGACCCCTATCCGGCATCCTGGATCTTGATATGAAGGGATTAGACGACATCATGGCTATCAACGTCCGAGGTGCGGCTGCGACAATCAAGCACGCCGCTCGCACGATGGTCGAGAGGAAAATCCGAGGATCCATCATATGCACGACAAGTGTGTCAGCTGGTGTGGCAGGATGCGGGCCTCATGCTTATACGGTGTCGAAGCATGCTCTTCTAGGACTGGTGCGATCTGCGTGCTGGGAGCTCGGGGGTCATGGGATTAGGGTTAATTGTGTGTCTCCTTTTGGAGTGGCCACACCGCTTGCATGTTCACCCTTCAATTTGGAGCCTGAACAAGTTGAAGAAGCCACTTCGTCTCAGGCTGTGCTCAAGGGCGTTGTGTTGAAGGCAAGCCATATTGCAGAAGCAGCGTTGTTTCTTGCTTCTGATGATTCTGTTTACGTCAATGGGCATAACTTGGTGGTTGACGGTGGCTTCTCTGTGGTCAAAGATACTTTTCCCACTCCCGACCAGTAGCAGCGTCCTTGACGCTGGGCTTTTAAGAACAATATCACGTTACTCCGTTCAGCTATTACCTTATATAATTGATCCTGAAACATGAAATAATATAAACTTTATTTTCAATATGTCCCGTTCACTTCCCTTTCAAGTTAGCAGCAAACTAGCATCATTTGCAAGTTGGATCGAATCAGTCAATACACAGCGGGCTTTGAAGGAGATCATTTAAGTTTCATTTTTAGAGTTAATTGAATCTTGAATGATTTATCAAATAAAAAAAAATAATCTTGCATATATATAGTATAATCAAAAAAATAACATATATATTTTTACCAAGATATGATCAAAATAATATAGTAAAACCATTCTGGTGTTGTAAGGAGTACCGTGATAAAAAAAAATCGTATACTATTTATAATTTTGAATAGCACGATTATTTTATATAAATTGATTGTGTTTGTGTGTGTGTGTGTGTGTGTGTTGGAATATTTTTTTTTTTCACGTTTAAAAATTTTAAAATGGTTACATTTTTATCTCCCTCGCCAATTCTTGCACCGACAAGCGAAGGTAGTTTTGTATGTCCTTGCAAAGTTTGAAATTTGGATCCCTCCTCATATTTTTTGCAAGCTGTTTGTCCGTAAGCAATGTTAATTACCAGATTAAAATGTAAAAATCTAAATTCGTTGCTTTCATAAAATTATTAAATTCATAGCTTTTTTGAGTTAAACCAAATTATTGAGAACTTGAACAAATTAGTCAAAATACTAGTTCAAGAATTAATGGTTAAATATATCAAAAAAAATTAATGGTTAAAATTATAATTAAATAAATCATAAACAAAATATTTTATTAAACCAATCAATATGTTGATTTACCAGTTTAGCTAGACGGGTTAATCCAAATTTCAATATTATGATTTATGAGTGGACCCATGCCATTTGGCTATTAGATTTTGAATATAATTTCATCAGTTGGTGGATTAATTTTGATGTGATTGAGGCTGGTATGAATTTGGATTCAATCACATAAGCAGTTGTATTTATTTTGATCAAACGGTTAGCATTACGTGTGGAAAGATGGCTTGAGAGAAAATCAAGAGAGGATCCAAATGCCTCCAGAGCAGTGTGATCGGATATGAACACAGAACAGCAGTATACTAAATCTGAAGCCAGGTCACATTTAGTTACTAGAAAAAAATAAAATGGAATGAAATGAAAAAATAAAAGTAAAAATAATATAATCAAATAAAATAGTGGACTATATTCATAAAAGAAGAAGGTAATTTAGTTCATGAAGTTAAAAGTTATGATTCATAAAATTTTGAAAGAGTGTGATGATTCCCACATTTATACTATATATTAATAATTTTTATTATAATTATCATGAGGAGTTGGAATTATTTAATTCATTTTTGTGTTTATTTTTTCGGTCTATTCCATTTCTTTTTTTTTTTTTAATAACCAAATGTGACTTAAAGGTAGTCCAGAAACCCTGTTCTCAATAGAGGAAAAGGTTGTTTGGCCAAAACAAAAAGGAAAGAAAAATGGAGGAACCACGGACCAACAATAAATCACAAAAAGGTTGGGTAGTTAGATTCAAAACAAAAGATTGAAGTTGAAAACAGATGAAGAAGATCAAGATTAAAATGTGGTGGGGCATTGTTAGCCAGGGGCAGGGCGATTAAAAAATAATCATGAAAAATATCAAAGTAGGTGGTGTGCAGCGCATGTCATTATTTAATCATCTTCATAAGGGAAGGTGCAGATTGGATCGCCCCCTCTCCAATCTCTTTTGAATTTTGAATTGCTTATTTAAGATCCGGAACTTGTTTGCGTTTGTACAACTCTGTTTTGGTTTTTTAAGGTGAACAAAAAATCATATATTCATTTATGTTCAAAAGTTAGGACTGGCAAGCGCACTCAATCTCGAACTCAAGCCATCCCAGTTTATCAGGTCACCAAAAAAAAAAAAAAAACAACAATAAACATGAGACGAATTATGAGTGAACGAACTCGGATTCCCATCTCTTTTCTCGCTGCTATTTTGTCTGTTTCCGGGAGAATAAAAACCAGAGCTCAAAGGGGATCCAAACTTAAAAACTAGAGTTGCCAAAATTACACGGCCAAACATGTCGCGCAGTATAGGTAATCTCCAAAGTAATATTTTTTTTTATTTTTAAAAGTTTTCTTTTATATTACTCTTTCTTTCATATTTTCCTCTCTGTTTTTTTTTTTTTTGGGCCTCCTAATGAAACCCTACCATAGCTAAACAGAACACAAACAGTTACGCACAAATTTTAGAACCAGACAATGCAAAGTACAGCTCTCTAGACATGCAGAGCTCTGAACTTCACGTCAGGACTCAGTCAATTTGGGGAAAATTGCTAAAACCACTTCCCTGAAAGGCAGATTGTTGTGAGGTAACAACTAGAATTTGAAGATCAAATGCATTATAATATTCAAAAAATGTCCTCTTGAAAATGACCGAAATGCACCTCTGTTTTAACCACCGAAATTAGTGAACGGAAGAGGCATCGTCTTCTAGAAGCCATCGCGAGACCCATCGGACCCACTTCGAGGCCGAATTAATCCGACTGCAATCATCTTTCCAGCGCTGTTTCTGTCATCTTCGTCGGAGTTTCTTGTGTCTGGGATGAAATGAATGAAGAATCAGTTGTGGCGGAACCCAGAAACAATCAATGACGGATGTTGATCAGTAAGCCATCACAGTCACGCGCAGCTCACGCCTCTAACCCTTAACTGTAATATCATTTCCAGGACTGATATTTATTGATATGGATGCAAACTGCTACCAAAAACCTTAAATATAAGGGTTCGACTGAGTCACCCCACGGTCTTGCGAGTGTCGACCACTTGATTGGTGCGAACCTTGTCCATTTCTGACCTCTTGCTTTGCTTTACCATCGTTACAATATACTAATTATTTGCTTTGCATGGTGGAAACGGTGATTACTAACAAAGCATTTGTCGAGTCTGTTGTGGTTCATTTAGTTCTTACTTCATTGTTCCAGTTTGAAGTTTGCCTCAATGCTTTTGATCCTTGCAAGTTGCATCTGATATATATTGCTTGAACAAGACGGATAAAGATTGGAATTCCCAAATGTCGAACTCATTGCCCTCTTCCTGAGTTTCGGAAGGACTACGCATCTTATTAACTGAAATGAAATGGAATATATGAATATGCCTCAATCAAAATTGGGTTGGCACATGAGCTCATGGACGTTTCTTTTCCTTGTTTTCTTTTTTCTTTCACCCTTTTGAATGAAATAGACTTGCTAAATGATGATTGTAAGAGGATGATCATGGGTGAAGATAACTGCTTCAAGCTTATCCGCTTTAGTTTTTGACTAAATGAAAACGATTTTGTCGGTGTATAGGAATTCTCGTGTTCGTTGGTTGTTTTTTGCTCTTGTACTTATATATCTAGATTCTTTGTGAAATTATTTGTTCTGCTTAACCATTTCTTGATCCAAGTGGTGATTTTGTTTGTTCTCTTGTCTCAACAATATCATATCACAATACAACATCAAAGTTCATAAATATAAATTTAGGAGGGAATCTATGAAAATGACGGATATTTATTGATATGGATGCAAACTGCAACTAAAAACCTTAACCGTAGTGATTGAATGTTGTTTATAAATTTGAACCGTTAGTTTGTTTTCCGATAAATATGGAAATTCCTTTGGGTAAAATTGTTTACATATATAGAACTTGTTTGCAACCTTTTACGTAAAGTTTTTTTTTTTTCATATTCTTTTGTTGTTCACGACTGAATCATCTGAAGATATTGAGAAGCAAGAGATGGAAGAAGCGTCGGATGAAGATGAAATGTCATACTATGACACTGCAGAGTACTTTGCAGAACCTTGTTTTGGTCCCTTTTGTTTTTGAGATTTCCGATCATTGGAGCTGATTGATCAGATGGTACTGATATTGTCTTCTGCTTATGTATTGACTTAGACGGCAAGCTTGGTTTTTGGGTAATCATTTCATTTTGGATAAAAATCTAATGCTTGAATGTAACACGGCATGGATTTTGATTTATCTGCACTTCTAATTCAGGTAATGGAGAATTTGCAGACCTTAACAAATCTACAGGAGATGTTGCTTGAACGGAATCGAATTAAAGTTGTAAACTCGTGTGGACTTACATATGCATCAAGAAGCTGCTCACTGCATTGTTTCCTAATAGATGGGATGGGAGAGCATTATCTCTCAAGGTTCTTCATTTTTTCCCCTCACATGTTGTAGTTGACTTCAACAATGTTTGGTCAAAAGTGCTGGTGATTTTGATGCAAAGGAAGATATTACTAGCTTATGAATAGGTGTTTGTTCTAAATTTGTGTAATGAATAGGTATTACTAGCTTATATTACTTGTGTTTTCCTGTTTGGGGACGTTTGTAGTTAACTTCTCAATATCATCACTATCATTTTCAAGATATATCCGTGTTTTCATAAAAATAAAGGGCATATGATTTCTAGTCGTCAATAATTACATATATACAACAAGTTTTCTTGAAAATAAAGGGTATATGATCTCAAGTCATCTATAATTACATGGTATACAATGTGTTTTTATGAAAAATGAAAAATCAATTTCCTCGAAGAGATCAAACCTAACATATGACTTTTACATGAAAAACACATATTTACATGTAAACATTATATGTTATATTGAAAAACATTTGAATTTTATATATAAGCTTGGAGTGCAAGGTTATTGGCTTATAGTGCAAGGGCAAAGGCATTGGGTGCAAGGTGCAAGGAGATAGGCTTACGATGTAAAGGAATAAGCTTAGAGTACAAGGTTATAAACTTAAGGTGTAAGATGTAAGGGGGTAGGCTTACTCTGCAACAGCATGAGCATTGGGTGCATGATGCAAGGGAATAGGTTTACGATGCAAGGGCATGGGTTTAGGATATAAGGTGCAAGGGAACGAGCTTTAGGTATAAAGGTATAAGCTTTAGGTGCAAGGATATATGCTTAGAGTATAAAGTGCAATGGTATAATATTTGAGTGTAAGATACAAGGTAATAGGCTTTACTTGCAAGCTTATAGGTTTGGGATGCAGGGGTATAGGCTTAGAGGGCAAAGTGCAATGTAATAACCTTGTCATACAAAGGTATAGGCTTGAGGTGTAAGGTAATGGACTTTAGACGTAAGATACAAAGTGATAGACTTTATATGCAAGCTTATAAGCTTAGAGTGCAAGGTGCATTGTGATAGGCTTAGGGTGTAAGGGTATAAGCTTGATGAGATGCAAGGTGATAAATTTTGGGTGCAAGTTGATATGCTTGGGATGTAAAATTGGTATAGGCATTGACATTTATGTTACCTCTAGTTGTTGAGTTTTCATATATTCTTTGATAGTTATCATGAAAATGTTACTTTTTCATGGTATTTTTCATAGTTACCACTTACTATGTAATCAATGGATATTAACTTTTATTGACAACCCTTCACCAGTCGAAGCTCCAGCAATCAAATTTTGTGCATTTTTTTTAATTTTGTTAATTAACATAGACGAGCATTTCGGTCAATTGCTTAGATTGTTTCATGAATATTAATTATATTTAGCTAGGTCCTTCAATTTGCCTTAGTCCTTGAGAACAAGCTCCCTTCCAAGGAGGGATTTTCTAATAATTTTTCCTCAATTTGGTTGTGAAAATGTAAGGATGCGAACTTTTCATAAAAGCTTTATTTTTTTAATTAAAATTGGTATGTGCATCGCATATCAAATGATTATGAAAATAATTTTTTTTATTATTATTAGTTTTTTGAGGGATTATAAGTAAATTTGTTAATAAGAGCTAGCCTAACCCTTATAAAACCGACCATTATAAGCATGGACCTTTTTGGTAAAAAAAAAAAAAAAGGCATGACCTTAAAAGTTTCAACCCATATGCCCTCTTATTTTAAAATTGACATTACTTTTAAACCTATTTCTTATTAACAAAGCTCAAGGTAGGGCCCAAAAGCCCATATAATTTTTTATTTTTAAATTAAAATTTATAACTATACTAATACATATATATATATATATATATGTAAATTACAAAGTACCTTAATTAAATATTTAAAATATAAATGTTCTTTAGTTTTTATTATCATTGATTTTCATTCAAAAACAAAATATTAGACCCTTCAAAAGGAGTTTTACTTAGAAGAAGTGATACTATTTCAACAACCTCACTAATTTCATCTTCATTGTCTAGAATAAATATTTAATAAATTATATTATTTTCATATATTAATTCAAAACTTTTAAATTATATAAATAAAGTCACCAAAAAAGTTATATAAGATTAATGGCTAGCCCGAGCTCAAGTTAATTTTTGCAGGCTTTATAAGGGTAGGGCTAAAAGTCCTGTTGTACCAAAATCATCTACCTTTTCAAGCTTCACTTTTGAAAAATATAAAGCTAAAAAGGATAGCATGTTAACTGTTCTAATTATAATTGTTTTTCGTTGACAAAAGAGTCTTTGGAACATGAAAGGTGAAAAATAAAAGTTTGTTCTCCATATAAAAGTTGAGAATCAAACACTTAATTATTTTTATTTTTTTAAAAAATTCTTTTACTAACTATTTACTTAAAAGATGAAAAATTCTGTAATTCACATCTATCTCAGCGAACATTATTATATATTATTATTGACAAAAATATAACTTTCAATTGAATGATAGAGAGAATATTTGCAAAATATATATATATATATATATAATTATTTCAATTGTTTTATATACTTTACGAAAATCTAAGTGAATTGAATTTCAGTTAGAATATTTTTCAAATGTAAAGAGCATTTACAAGAATACTTATAAAATGTCTATCAATAAAATCTTTATATCAGTAACAAAATTTGATTCAAGTTATGGATTAAATTATTACCAACTGTACTAATTTTTACTGTTAAATTCCTTGTACTCTACATGTGAAAATGGAATGATTCTAAAGCTAAACGTTTTCTTTATGGTTGGGCAAAGAAAAGATTGAACTTTACTTGCTGCTTTGGTGGGATTCCCTCCTCGTGACCTCGACAAAGAGTCTAAGTTCATTGGATGATTCCAACTTCCGTACTATCCCTCCATTCAAATCACCTCAGATCTTGCTAACATTAAAAACTCAAGACCAAGACTGGGTCGATCCCTTTGATTCTATGCTTAGAGAAATTAACAGTTATGCTGATTTGCTTGCTCCGTTATTATACTGATCTTAACATATTCAACACAACACGATTTTACATGATTCACTTTTTGGATACAAGATCTTTCTGAGCTATAATCTAATCTAATTTGTTATTTTTTTACACAACTTAGATCATATTCTTGTATTAAAAAAATGACCTTTAAAGGCCATTTTGCAAGTTTAGCATCGATTTCATACATATCTTATGCTATCTAGATTTCATCTTGCACATTAGATTCATCCACGTGGTGATTCAAAATTCTTTTCTTAGATATTACTATACATAACAGAAAAGTAGTGAAATAATATTTATAAAAAAATTGATAGTAAATAAGCAGTGGAATAAGAATAATTACTATTGAATTGAAATAAATATTATGGCATATCTTTTAGTGTTATCACTCTTGACCTTGTAAAAAACTTAATATCAAGGATTTAGTTTCTTACAAAAACATTAAAAAAAATTAATATTTTAATAATTATATATATTCACAAAAATAAAAATAATTGTATATTTGATGATTATTGTGTTGTAGAGTAGGCACTTTTATAATGCCATAGTGTTTCAAATGAAAATTGCGGCGATTTTTTATTTTTAAGAATACAGGGCAGAGCCCAAGAACTTTATTAACTAATTAATTGGACGGTAATAAAATTGCAGTGAATGTAACATCAAGAATCGTATTTATTGTACCTTTTAGTTCTCCGGAAAGAAACATAATTAAAAAGAGGAAAAGCATGCTTATAAAATTAAAAAATAAAGGGGAAAAGGCAAGCGGGACACGAAAGTTCAAGTAACGAAGCAAGTCAAACGCCAATTCTAAATTGTAGAATTGGGTTCACGCATTTGACTGACTGAATTAAATACGTGATCTGCTTGTACAAATTGAGTCTTGTTTTCGAAAAGTCCAAGCTAATTGAATCTCGTAACCCTAACCAAGGAAAAAGAAAGGAAAACAATGGAGAGATTTCAAAAAAATTAATTAATTTAAATTAGATTTTAAATGTTAAACTTCAAAAACTTATAAGTTTAGCTTTTAATTTTGTAACTTTATTGTGATAAAATTATAATTTGTGTTCTAAATTTTAACATAAAAAATAAATTGAATTATTTTTCAATCATATTAAAATTTAAAAAATAAACTATAAACTCATATCAACAAAATTATAAAATTAAAAGACAAACTTATAAATTCTTAAAATTTGATACTCGAAGCCTAATTTAAATTAATTGACCTCCTTGAAACCTATCTGTCATTTTCCAAAAAAAAAAATCTCTTAATTCCTAGCTCCGGCCCAAAAAAGAAAAAAAAATCTTACTCTCTCAATTAAAAAATGTAAGACATTGGCTTGTGTAACGTACTTTACAAGTGTGTGCCAAAGATTATTGTGAATCAGCCTAAACACTTGCCGCCAAGGTTGATGGCTCCAAATCAAGTTAGCTTTGTGCCTGATAGACATATACAAGAGAATATTTTGACAGCTTAGGAAGTCATTCATATGATGAAAGGGTTGAGGAGTGGGAAAGGGTACGCAGCTATCAAGACAGACCTTGACAAGACCTATGATCAAGTAAAGTGGAGCGCTGCGGAGGAAGTGTTGAAAGAGGCAAGTTTTGGTGAAGCGTTTTGTAGACTTATAATGAGATGTATAAGTTCTGTTAACACAATAATTATTTGGAAGGGAAGTGTGGGGGATTGTTTTTATCCTATCAGCTGGGGATTAAAGCAGGGAGACCCTTTGTCTCCTTATATCTTTGTATTGATCATAGAAAAGTTGATGCATTTGATTAGTGATGCTAAATTGGCTGGCAAGTGGAAGGCATATGGGTTTGGTCGGGAAGGTCCTGAGCTAAATCATTTGAGTTTGCGGATGATTTATTGTTGTTTGGAGAGGTAAGATGTTCAAGTACATAAAGCATTTTGGGTCTTTTAAAATGCAATGAGGTTTTTCTGAAGATACATTTAATTAAAGGGTATAATTGATAGTATTTTTTAATCAAGACATCTTAATAAATAAGGATAAACATAAAAAAAAATTATATAACTTTAAAGACAATTATTTAACTCATTGAAATATAATTAAGTTAAAAGTGACTTATAATATTAAATGAAGAGAGTGATACACAAATATGAACATGAACACTTAACATACATAAATTGTATATAGATAGGTGAGAGAAGAGAATCAATTTCAAATTATCAAGATAGTCTTATATATAAAAAATGAATTACAAAAAATTCATATTTCCTCATTTTTTTAACTTTTTTTAAATAAAATTTTTTTAAAAAAATTAATATGGGCTTGGAGGCTGTTCGAGCCCATTTTTAATAAGGCTAGGCTTAAAAACCTAACTACACTAAAAATTATTAATTTTTGGAGCTCAAATTTTAAAATAGTTATTAGGTAGTCTATGACCTAATCTATTTATAAATAAGTTAAGTCTAAGACATGTTTAGATGTTTATATATCTAAATAAGCTAGACTTGAATTTTAAAGCCTGCGGGCATGGACTCTTTAGGAATATTTATATAGTTTATATAGTGTATTATATTATATTTAAAATTTGAAATATATAGACTTTAATATGCTTGAAGCTTATTTGAAGACTTTGATACCTAAATTTAAAAACTTTTTTAAAAGATGCCTAAATTCAGAAACTTTTTCAAAGGCCCATATAAAATAGACTTTTAAAAAGGATTCAAATTAAGCTAGGCCTGTCATAGGTTAAGCTAGGTTTATTATAAGCTCAAATTTATTTGATCAAAACTTAATTTAACATAGCTTATTCTCACCCTTCCTAAAGAAAAATAAATTTAAATGAGTGGTCTGTTTAATCTTACTTGTATTACCAAATCTATTTTTGAGTTATTAAATTGTGAGTGTGATGTTAATTTGAGATGCAATTTTATAATAAAATTGTAAAATTGAAAATAACTCCGTTAAAGACATTTTTTTTTTGTATTTATACAATTTCGATCTCGAAACTTTGTGCTGAAACAATGACAGCCCAGTTCACTACTATCAACATTTTTTTTTTGTACAGGTTTTTTTTAATCAGAAATTTGATTGAGGCGCAGTTACATTTATATATAAAAAATGTGATTATTTAATTCCTTATACGCAATGGTGTATTTGACATTTTCAACACACACACACAATCAACTATACATCTGGTACGCCTTTGACTTGCATTGTTGTTTATACGAACCACGTATCACGTGGCAGGGTAACTGACAGAGCCCAGCAGCCGCCATATATTTTAATAATATGAACTTAATTAAGATTTGTTCATAGCAACATTAAATATAATATTACTGTGCCTATTTTCCTTGAATTTCTAATGGCTAAAGATTTTTTTAACGATTTCTTCTCTTACTCAACAAAGGTGACACTTGCATGTAAATATAATATTTATAGAAACTATTTTAGCTCTACTCCCTTCGTTCGATATTATAAAACATTTTTAATAGGATTATATTTTTAATGAATTAGTTAATTTTTTTTAAAAGTGCATGCTCTTTTCATATTTGCATTTGTTTAATAGGGTGTCTCAATTAGAAATTATTACTAATTACATCCCTTGATTAAGGGTATTTATATAAAAACATAATTAATTATATTTTGAAAGAGTCAAAATATCTTATACTTAAAAAATATGCCTTATATTTTTTAATGAAGGGAGTATCAATTTGCTTAACATATATAATATTTATTCATGCATGGGTCAGCAAACATTGATCTTGAAATATAAGCATTCATTTCCTCCATTAAAAATATAAAGTATTTTTTAAGAAGTTACATATTAAAAAGTATAAGGTATTTTGAGTTTTTTAAAATGTAATCATTATATTTTTTTTAAAAGTGCCCCTATTAAATAAGTTACTTTATATGAGTAGTTTAAACATAAATAACTATTTTATAAAGGGTGAAATTTAGTTAAAAATATCTTTTATTTTTAAACAGAAGTAATAACTTTTTTTCGCCTTCCCCTGGAAGACATTCGAAAATGGGTATAGAAAAAAATTAATAACAACTAAAATGAAACAATATACATCTGTAAAATATGTATCATCATTAAAAACAAGTTCATTTTCTTCGTTTTTATTGGTGACATAAAAAGAATATATTTGAACCATGGATTTCTAGTCAGACCACCTCCTTCCTTACCATATGAGCTAACGGTAACGGCTCAAAACAAGCCAGACCACCTCCTCATCATTAAAAATCAAATCGTTTCTGTTCTAATTTAATTGACTCGAAAAAATCAATAAAAGGCTATTGCAAAAATAAAAATCGATTGAAACTGATTTGGAACTTTTTTTATTCGGAAAATTCGAAAATATTTTATATATTTTTGACCGCTTTTTAATTTAAATTATCAAATGAAACTAGAAAAATATTCGTTTTATATTGATAAATATACTTTTATTATATATGAATTTAATATACACACACATAATCATTGTCATTGATTTGATTACCATTAAGTAAATAAACCATGAACCGGCACATAGATATTGAAATTTCTACTAGACAGAGCGCCAATGCATGACTGCTCAAATAGTCAAATACACTTGTGAATATTTTTGTTAATTTCAAATGGATATGTAGTTGAATTTTTGGCTCCCTATTTGTTTGTTATAAAATATTAAAATTATCAGCTCGGCCTCTGAATCATTGTTAATTATGCTGAGCAAGACCTAACTAGTAAAATATAAGTTCATTCAAAACTTGACCGTGGAAAATTGTTATTGAAATTTTGGAAAGGCTGACCATAAAAAATTATAATGCGAAATCTTGAGCGTTTTTTCCCTTGGATAAGTTGCCTAATACTAAAAAAATCATAATTTATTTTTTTATTCTTAAATTCCTATCTTAAAATGTCATGATTATATAACTTTTTTTTTTAATGATGACCGTATAAATATATCACTTTCACACCCAACACGGCAACAGCGTTAACATTTGCTGCAGTTTAATTCTTCCATTTGGTTTGAAAACAAGGAAGCCGACGGCCCAACACAAAATTATTTAATTTCTAAACATTTTATATGAGTAGTAAATTATAAACTTAAAAATAATACATTTTTTAATTTTTTTTTTCAGATAAAAATAATACATTTAGACTATTCGCAAACCATCCAAGGTTGGTCGGATTAGCCCCCCAGTTTTGTGGAATCAAACATCTCTCTATAATTAGTCCAACTAGATATTCCTTTTTTAAACACTTTTTTTTTTGGAAAAAGCATTAATAATTATAATATTAAATGAAAGGAATAAGCAGTAAAAAAGCACATCCACTTTAAGTAGTGGGTCCTCAGTTTATGAAATTACATAAAACTGGAAAAAAAGCAAGAAAAAATAAAGGAATCAGGTAAAGGTGCTTGCAAGAGTTCTTATATCAGACAATACCATTTCTTTGACCCAACTCGTCTCGTCCGTCACCAATAAGTGGGCGAAGAATTTTTTTGAGGAAGACGACATCCACCGGGAATGGTTCCAAATTGTGAGCTGTAACGTGAGATTTGAGCCAATAAAGAGCACTACGAACCCACATGAGATTATGATAATTTTCGGATTTGGCTTGTTGCTTGGTGATCCAGTAAATGGTCTCATTTCCAAAGGCAAAGATGAAATCCCACTCTTTAATCTTTCCTCTTTTCCTCTTTCTAATCCAGATTTTCCATTTGAGCAATGCTCATATATACCTGCAACTGTGAACCTCTGGTCTTGGAAGAGGTTTCTTTTTCAAAATGTAAATAGAATCCTGGTAAAGATTATTCAAGCTTCTAACTTCCTTAATTGTTTGATCAGGGTTAGAGTCCTTCCCATGATGCATGATCTGCATGGTTTCTCTTCATCCATATTATATCAAGCATATAAGTGATGTTTCGTACCCCCTTGTATATTATCAGCTTCCATTCAATCACATAGAGTAGTACGAAGCCATTCTCTGAAATTTCTCTGATTAATGTTATCAGTTCTCAACCCAAAGGCTCCAACGACATCAGGCATGCTTGATTGCAGAGAAAGAATATATGCGAGGAGGATTCCTCTTGATATGTATTAAAATCACGGAAGAATGATCCTAAAGTTCTGGAAAAAAATCAATTACCGACAGTCATGTCTTGACAATTTTTTTTAAAAAATAAATTATAAATATTAATTTAAATCATTGACGGCTGACAAGCCTAGAAAAATTAGATAGTGGAGAAATTTTTTTTTTACTCAAGGTAAATATTAAT
This sequence comes from Prosopis cineraria, assembly GCF_029017545.1. Classification (NCBI taxonomy): domain Eukaryota; kingdom Viridiplantae; phylum Streptophyta; class Magnoliopsida; order Fabales; family Fabaceae; genus Prosopis; species Prosopis cineraria. The sequence continues at coordinate 32,694 of NW_026555578.1, read as the reverse complement.
TATTCTTCAAAAAATAAGTTTGAATATTAAATTGCATTAGAGGTAAAAATTTATTAAAATTAATTACTAAAGAGTAAGGCATAAAACATAAAATTATAATGGTGTATTAAATAAAATTGTTTAAATATAAATAAAATTTATTTTTCTCTATTGTGTAGTTTTTTTATGAATTTTTTAATTTAAACATATAATTTTTTTAAAATTTTTTATTCCCTCCATTCTCCAACTATCATTATAATTAGATTTGGGTTCAATAATTTTTTAGAAGAATAAGTGAGACTTTCAAGAGAACAAATGATTTTTTTTTTCTTTAAGATGAAAAAAGGGTCATTTTATACAATTTTTCTTACCTCTGGGGACATTTGTCCTCATTAGCCTCCAAATAGGTCCGTGTCTGATTTAGATAGTTACGTACATGACATGAATTCTAATTATAAATTAAGAATTATATTTTGAATTCAAATATTTTATTTGCAATTACAACTCTTGAATGTACAATCATTTGAATTGATATTTATAAATTATTTTAAAAAAAATTATTAATAACTTAATTGAAAATTGTTATTAATTTAGTCTTTAAGAAATTAACTGTTATGATCCCTAATAAAATTAATAGAATATTTTATGTCAAGAACTCAATCTTGTCAAGTTTCAAATCAAATTATTATTTTTTCAGGTAAGATATTGGGACTCAGTTTGATTTGAATGCTTCTCCTACTTTCATGTGATCTCCTAATAATTTTTGGAGAATATTTTTTCCACTTATATTATTATTCATTGTAGGTCTAAATTGAGACAAATCATGTTAGGTTGCAAGTAATGATCGCAACATTTCATGTAAAAAATAATTGGATTTTGAATGATATATTATATAATAAGTGTATGTGAGGGTAAAAGAAAAAAATCAGGTGAAAAAACTCAATGTTTAAGTCTAACATTTCTTGTTTCCAATGTTGACAAAGAGAGATACTAAACACTAAAGTACACCTTTATCATTATTATGCATTTTCAGAGCATATATGATATAAAGACCGATGTCTAACCTATAAAACAAAATATATCGTTTTCATATCACCACCATCATCATTAATTGACGTTTATTTTTTTAACTTAACATGAACCTAAGAATTTATTTTCACTTCCATCTCCATTTATTTTTAGTAATATGCATTTATAAAAAATCATAAACAATATAACTTATTTCTCAACTTCGATAGCAAAATAAAAAGGTTATTATTTGCTCTAAATAGAGGTGTTCAACTAATTTAACCCCATCCTGGTTGAAAGATCAGGCTGGGTTAGACAACGGGTTAAAATAAAACCCAATCTTACCCAACAAGGGGTATGTTTGTGTGTGTGTGTGTGTATCATTTTAAACTCTACCAACATTGTTGATTGATTTGATGAGATTGTTGTCCTTGATATGTCATATTTATTAAATTATTTTATTATTATTATTATGAATTTTTTAAAATTCAATAATTTACTTTTATTTAAAATTTTGTTTTAATTTCTTAAATTAATATAGTATAAAATAATGCATAATTATTGAATTTCAAGAATTTTAAAAATGATATTTTTATCGTAATATTACTTTTAAAAGGAATATATTTTTAAATAATTTAACAAATAAAATTAATTATATCATTTTTTTATTTATTTGATAACCATGTCTTGTATACTGGTTGGCAAAGGTTTAGTCTTGATAAAGAAAAACTAGAAACCGAGTTGTTACGCCCAATCTTTGTGCACCTCTAGCTTTAAAAAACGGTTATCCCTTTCTACTTTCCTTGTTTTGTTTTGGTACTTTTTTTATGGTTTCAATTTTTTTTTATAAGATGACATTTTGTGAAGCAAATAAAAAGAATAAAAATTAACATTTTCTAAAAAATTCACACTTGATGTATATAGAAATAAATCATTGAATGTAGATTGTGATTAAGATTTTCAAGAACAATAGGCAGGTGATGATTTGTCTTAGAAAATGATTTTTTGACCCCAGCTTTTTCACGAATTGCGAAGTTGATTTTAAAATTTTCTATATCAATTTATCTTATAAATTTATAGAAAGTGACTCATGGATAGCGAGAATTTGGCTTCCATGTGTTGATCTGTTCAGAAATGTTAAAAAAGTTTAATGGCTTTTCAATTATTGAAGTCCAATGTGAATAAATTGATGTAAGGTTGCCCTCCTCTGAGCTATTTGCATGGGAAGGTTGATTTGTCTTATACTGTAAATTTTGTGGATACCATGAATGTTTTATATAAGCTGCATTTTTTCAGTTTTCAATGCATTTCCATGCATCATGTGATCTCCGGATCATTCAGATTCAGTTGTTTCCGCAGCTTAACCAGCTCAACTTTTGGAGCTCAATTGCTTAAGTAGCTTCTGCTCTCACACCAATTGTGTCAAACATCAAATACTGAAAAACATATATGCGTGCTCAAGCTTATACCATTCTGTCAATTTTCAATTATTAAGTATATTTGTCGTAAGCAAGGTGATGGGAGAGAAAAAGAAAAAGAAATAATTAGAAATAATAAAGATTTGAGAAGACTAAAAGATCAAATATATTTTAATAAGATATAGATTAGGAATATTTTGTTTTGACATTTGAGTTAATTATTTTTATATTTTTATTAAATTTTAAGATTTTTAGAATTTCTCACATTCATTTTTAGGGTCAGTTAAGGTTTATAAATAGTACTTCAACTTATGTAATTTATACGTTTATTATTGAATAAAAATTTCTATCATATTGTCTCTCCTCTAAGTTTCTCTTTTTTGTTTAGCTAACCAGTTCTTTTTATATTCATTATTACAAAAACGTAAATATAAGACGTCATAAAAAATGACGGTCAAATAAAAACACGTCATATATGAAATAGGAGGGTGATAGTGACCAAATAAATGACGGGCCTTAAAAAAAACCGTCATATATTACAAGACTTTATATGACGGGTATTAAAAAATCCTGTCATTTATTTCAGCCAAACATTTCATTTACTGGAAGAAAAAAAATAAAAAATAAATTTAAACTTTAAATGACGAGTATTTTAAAAATCCGTCATATAAAGTTTAAACAATATATAACGGTTATATAAAAAACCGTCATATATTTTTGCCCGCCGTTTCAGATTCTTAAAATAAAAAAAATAAAAAGTTTTAAAACATTAAATGACGGGTGTTTTAAACACCCGTCATTTAAAGTCCTGAACTATATATGACGGGGATTTCAAACGCCCGTCATATATTAGTGGCCAACGTTTGATTTTTCTCATTTAAAAAAAATAAAAAATGTTAGGCTTTAAATGACGGTTGTTTAAAACAACCGTCATTTAAAGCCTTCTTTATATAAAACACCCGTCATATATTATGAAATAAATGACGAGTATTTAAATACCCATTATTTATTCCCCTTTTATTTCTGTTTTTAGGTTCATTTTTTCATTCTCGCCCGTTCGTTGTCCCTGTTTTCTCTCTTCTCCTCTTCTACAAGAAATTGATAGAAATCTCACAATCAGCCTTCATTCTTGCCGTCGACCACCGTAGTCTCTCGCCGGCGTGAAAGTACTCCTCCTACACCGTCTGGTTCCTCTCTCATTGGCTTCCTCTTTGTGTTTCATCCTCTCTTCTCTAAGGTACATGGGTTTGTGATTTCTATTGTTTTTCTTCATTTTCTTCCAATATGCTTAGATTTCTAGATTATGGAATTGATTTATTTGAGATTATGGATTGTTTTATTGGTTGATTTTTGTTGTTTAAATATCTCCTCATGTTTTGCCCATTTTAATATTATGGGTTGTTGAAAATTGCTAATGTTTGGTGTTTTATTGACTTAAGAATGATTGTAGATGATTTGCTTTGCCTTAGGATGATTATTAAGATGAAAATTAGTGATCAAAATGGGATATTTGTGATGATTGTATTTTTCTATGAATTTTGACTGATTTATTTTAATAATTTTTAATTTAAATTTTGTGCATTGTTTGATCAGAGTAGTTTTATCGTTCAAAACTACATATTGAAATGTACTAATGTACTAATTTTCATTACAATTGGAGTTCATTTTAGTGATGAAAACTGACGCGCGGTTTCTGTAAAAATCATTGCTATTTTATTAAAATTTTTACATTTGGTAAAGAATGATTTGTTCTTGCCTTGAGATTGCTAATATAGGATATGTGTAATTTTAGAATGATCAATGAGACAGAAAACATTGATTCAAAATGATGTTTATAGTGTTTTTCTTTTTTCTATGAATTTTGAATGAATTTTATATATAATTTTATAATAATTAGAGTTAATTTGAAAATGCTATTTTGTGAGAATTTCATTGGTTTTGTGATTGTATATAGTTGGAATTAGTTTGTTGAGTAAGATGCCTGAAAATTACTTATTGTTTTGTAATGTGTGATTTACATTAAACCTGAAAATTACTTATTATGTGCTTTATTTTTTTATATTTTCTACTTTTATAGGTAAATGGCTTCTCAAAGGAGTGCTGGTCTCAGTAGTTCTAGTAGTGCTGATCCTAACATTGAGATGAATGACCAACAAATTCAGCAAGAAGCCAATCAAATAACTAGAGGATTGACATTGATGACCGAGGTGAATAGAAGAAGGACTGCTGGACAGAAATATGAAGTTGAATGGAATTTTAAAGGTCAACCTATTAAGACCAACAGAAATAAATTCATCAGCTATATAGGGGTTGTGGTGAAAGCAAATGTGCCAATTGCAATTAGGCACTGGAATGATATTAGTCCAGCTACTAAAAATTATATTTGGGAGTAAGTAGAGGTAAAATACTTTACTCACATCGTTGTAATTAATTGAAATTACTTAACCGAAAATCTAATTAATTGTTTTTGTTTGCAGTCAGCATTTGCAATTGATGCTAGTCGGATGAAATTTGTCATCCAACAAGCTGGAAAGGCAATGCGAACATTTCGGTATTTCGTGGGAGCAAAATACATTAAAAAAATCAGGGGGAAACATTACTGCTAAGGTCCCCGACTTGATAAGGTCATTAGTTTCACAAGAACAGTGGGATGAATTTGTTGCTCAACGTCTCGAGGGACAATTTCAAGTAAGAATAATGAGATGAATTAATTTTTTATTATTTTCAATATATTTAATTTTATTGATATGATTTTTTGTGTTTTGCACAGGAGTTGAGCCACAAAAAGAAAGAATTGCATGAGAAAGATTTATACCCTTACAAGAAGGGGCACATAGGATATGCAGGAATTGAGTAACAAATGGTAAGTTAATATTTATACTATATAATTTTATCTTATTTCATGGATATATGTACTATACTCACATTTAAATTTACTTAAATTCGTAGATCAAGCGAGAGGGTTCAGGGGCAAGATCAGTTTCACGCCACAGACTATTCATAGAAGGTCGAACCAATAAAAAAGGAAACATTGTTGATGAACGTGTTCAGGAGCTCGCTGACAAGTGTGTAAGTACATTAACTTAACTTAACACTTTTTTTATACTCAATCAACTAATTTAATTTTCTTACTATATATTGCATAGGCCGAGATTGAAAAAAGTGGCACGCCTGATGATGATGTCTTGGGCAAGGCATTAGGTAATCCCGAACACCCTAATTAAGTTAGGGGATATGGCTTTAGTGTCTCGAAAAAACAAATATTCGGGTCACAGAAGAAAACAAGGTCAACAGAGGATGTGGGTGCAAAGGCTGAGATTGCCACCTTGAAAGAGGAGCTATCTAAGCAACGGGATATGATTGAAGCTTTGCTAAAGGACAAGGAGAGGCGGGAGGCAGAGTTTCATATTAGTCCTAGCGAGAAAGGTAGTTATAGTGTCATGCAGCCTATTAAAAATCTCCTTGAGGTAAAACATTATTAATTTATTTCACTTATATTTCACTATTTCTATTTCCCATAACTTTAATATAGTATATTACTTATTAATATAGGGTGAGAACCTATGTGAGTTGTTGGCAAATAGCCCGAATCATCATGTGGTTGCTATTGGTCGGGTGTTCAATTTGCTAAGAGACATGTTACATACTATGCCACTCCCTGCGTCCTATGTACGTGTTGCTATTGATGTGCTGAAAGATTTGAACTATCAGCTATCTATTCCCACTGAGGATGTAGGGATTGTTGGAGAGGCGATGGGTAGTTTTGTTGGATGGCAAGCTAGTCAAGTTAGGATGCCAAATCCAAAAAAAACTAGCAAAGATGCACAGTCAAAAAAAAAAGATGATACCCCGATCTAGGCTCTCCTCTAAAAAGACAGTCTCCTATAAAGCTATGCCTGAACAAGAGCTCAATTGCCAAGCCAACATAGAAATTTGCTCCAAGCATATGCAACGGTACATAGGTCTAATCCTCTAGTCCTGCAAATCCCATTCAAGGCTGGTATATATGGCGAAGATCGATATGATATGCTTTCACTTAATGTTGTTGATGAAGTGCTTCAACATGATATGACCAGTCTCACTGTTCTCAGCTTCTACATACGGTAATTTTTTTCCATATATGAATAGTTAATATTTTAAATATAAAATAATTTATTTATTGTATTTATAATAAGTGCTTGTATGACAAATTTGTTGTCCCTTTCGATCTACAAATGAAGTTCATTTTTGTTAGTCCTCATGAAGTGGGTGCACATGCCTTAATTAAAAGCGACAAAATTTTAGAACAAGCAAAGGCATTAAGCAAAAATTTCAAAGCAAGGGATCGAAACGGAACATTATTCATAATACCGTACTGTCAAGGGTAACGAAATTCTCACTTATCGTAATAATTTTTTTATTTTTAATTTAATGGATTAATTATAATTTTGCCACACTTGTTAATACTATTAGGGACCATTGGATGTTGATCGCCGCCGAACCATTCGGCAACACTCCAAAAATATATTATCTCGATTCTCTTGGAGGGGAACTAGGGAGGAGACAAATTTTATTAGAGTTGATTAATACGTAAGTGCATATATAAAGTATTTTACATATTTATTTAATTATTTAAATTTCATACTAACATATTTTTTATTGTTTCATTAGGGCAATTGTGTTATACCACACTAACACAAAACAATCAATTTCAAGGTCCTTTTTAAATTTTGATGCAGCCTACACTTGGAATATAATTAAGGTAATGAAATTATTTATTAAATTAAAATTTAATACATTAATACATATTTATATATTCTTTAATTTTTAGTGTCCAAGACAAAAAAAAAACTTGGATTGTGGCTATTGCGTCATGAGGTTCATGAAGGACATCATTATTCATAACGAGAGCATAATTCTCGAGATGGTATGTCAAAAATATTAACTTTTAAATTACAAAAATATACAATGTATTAAAATTATATTAATATATGTTGAATTATTTATATATTGCAGTACTATGATGATTCTTATGTTGAAGAATTTGGGGATGCAGAAATAAATGAGGTAATTAAAGAATGGTGTCAATATATTTTCTAACTGTGGACTTCATACAAAGAAGATTAATAGAACTACCTTGAAGAAATAGCTAGGAATTTTTTTTAATAGGCAGTTTATTTTTGGAAAAAGGTTACTTTATATAATTATATTTGTTTATTGATTAATTTTAAAATTGAATACAATAAATTTCGTTGGTATTAAAATTTGGAATGGTTGGCTGCTGCTATTTTGATTTCTTTTTGCAGGGGGGCTGGTATAAAAATAACTCACGAATTAAAAAAAACCACATAAAAAATAACGGTTATATAAATAACCATCATTTATACTGAAATAAATGACAGTTAAAAAAAATGCCCGTCATTTATACTAACTTTAAATGACAGGTATCTCATTTACCTGTCATTTAAAATATGGTCATAATTGTTACCATATTTTAAATGACGGGTAAGTTATATACCCGTCATTTATAGTGACTTTAAATAACGGGTATTTCATTTACCCATCATTTAAATTCTCAATTTGCTTCTCCCTTCATAAAAATTTTATTTTAAATGACGGTTTTATAACCATCATTTATTGGAGGTCTTTAAATGTCAGCCGAATAAATGACACTTATTAACCATTATTTATGGACTAAAATAACCGTCATTTATTTTCTTTTTTTGTAGTAGTGATTATCTCTACTTCCTTTCCCCCTTTTCTACATTTTCTTTTCCTTTCCCCTTTTTTTTCCTGTTCTGTATCAATTAGCTTTAAATTAGAAACCCAACAAACACAACTTCATATTTTACTTATAGAGAAATAGTGTTTATATATATATATATATATATATACACATATACCTTTGATCTCGTATGTTTGGCATGGGTCACGTGCTAATCTTGTTAAATATTTGAAGATTCATGCACACATGCACCATCCTCGTAAGGCTCTATTTGATTCGAGAGGGGAGGGTTAAAAATTTTTCCTCCCCTCCACCTAACCAAAAGAGCCTCTTCTCTCCCCCTCCAACCAAACATGTTTTAAGGATTATGCCCCATCAAGTTATATAAGTATTCCCAACATATATTTTGATATCAGCCAACTCAATGAATTAGCTAGATACATGTAATAAAGTAATTTTTAAAACATTCTTCAAATATTTAAATTAAGAATGATTAATTCAATGCATTGAATGAATCTGTTCCTGTACAAGTACATTCCCTGTAGCCGCAATTAATGGGTTAATATTCTTAGATAAACGAAAACAATTAAATACCAAGGGATGAGAATAAAAATTAAAGATCAATAGGATAAGGAAAGCTATATATCTAAAGTATGAGAGTGTGTAAGATAACAAAATATATGATTTTAATCCCAAATTTAAAAAAAAAAAAAGAACAGAAGATCATGTAATATATTATACGTAGAACCCGAGGTTTTATTTTTTTAACTGTGTAAGTATATTTATTTTTTTACCAGATTGCAAATATATTAATTTAGTTTTTTGCTTGTTTGTACTATGTATATAGAATGGAATAAAAATTAAAAATAACACTGTAAATAAAAATATTTACTATATCATCAAATAAAAATAATAATGGCAAAAAGTTGGGTAAAATGTGAAATTCACTTTATTATTAAAAATACTATGGAACATGAGTAATAATTAGAGGATTTTTTGCAATGTTTAATGAGTTAAAAAGTAAATTTAGCCTTAAATTATTTTCACTGTGGGCCCCACATTTATTACAAGTGGCTCCTTCTCAAGCACTCTCCTGGACTCCTGTCTCCTGAACCTGGGCAACATGAACGATGTTGGAGTCCTCGCATTCAACAACTTCACCTCCTTGGACTCCTGTTTTTTTATTTACTTCGAATATCGAGGACAATGACATGTTTTTCAAGTTATAATTGAAAAAAAAAAAACACAAACAATAACAAATTTGATAATGAATGCTCAGGCAAAGTTAAATTCAAAAACACCGAGAAATGAACTACTACAATTTCATTGAATGCTCTTTTTCTAATTAATGATTTCACTTAAACAGAGAGGGAGATGAGATTGTTAAATGAATGTGGGTTCATTATTTAAAAAATGTTCGGTTATAATATATACTAACACACATACATTAAGATATTGATTGGTGAGGAGGTACACATGCACTCATATTGACCATATTAATGTTAAATTTGAAGCTAAGACTTCTTTCAAAAGAATGAAGTGGCATTGTCATTAAGATAACTTATCATTGATGGCATAAAAGGGGAATGACATTAAATCACCAAAAACATTAGATTAAACTTAAATAGGGATGAAAGTATTTGAAAATTAGCAACAAAAATTGGAGATATATTTTGGTGAGATTTGTTAATTTATAAAAAAAATTGTTAAACATTAATCATCATAAAAAAAAAAAGAAACACATGATGTATTTGTCAAGTTAGAATCTCATTTTTCTATATTAAAACATGAATCTAACTTGAAAATTATTTGTGAACAAATTGCGAATCAGGAATGAGAGGGCAGTACAAGAAGTGGTTATATATTTGAAAGAGATATTATTTCTTCTCCTTGCAAATCATATGAGAGTAATAAACAATTGGAAGTGATGACTAATGATATGTTTGACGAGTTATATCTCCATTTCGTAGATAAATTAGCATGCGGCTTGTGTGATGTACAAGATGTGAAAAAAAAAATTAAGTAAATAATAATACTCAATAATTATTTAGAATACAAAATGTTATTTAGTGAAAACAAATTTGTTAGTGCTCGCTATTGACATTTGCAAAGCACAAACTAATTTCAAACTAAAATTTATAAACATAAGAATAATGTTTTCTACTAACTTTTAAATAAAATAATTTGTGATGCACATGATATTTTTATGTAAATTTTTTGCAATTGTAATTATGATACAATTGAGATCAATTAAATGTAAGGAAATCTTTAAAATAAGTTTGAAAATGATAGGCAAATAATTAATCATGTATTGAAAAAAATTTAAAGATCGATCTTTTTTTCATCAAATTTTATGAATGATTATTTAACTTATTCTTTTAAAGAGAATTTGCTCTAAATAAAAAAAGAAATTAATGTCAATTGCAAAAGATCATACCTATATTCCCAAAAAAGAAATATATGTTCCGTACCAAGTTATTAATTTACTTTTAATGTTGGCTTTATCAGACAATTAAAAGCATTGGAATAAGTTAGTTAATGTTCATAAAATCACATACCATGAAGAGAGATGCCAAATCTCATCCAAAATCAAATTACAATAGCACAAATTGAAGCATGTGCAATACATTTTCTTCATAACATTCTTTTCACTTGCACATATAATAAAAATGAGTGATTAGATGCTCAGGCAAATTAGGGAGGGAAACCAAATAAATCACATTCAATAGCAAAAGTAATGGAGCACCACATAATTTCCCTGCGCTTATCTTGAAAATGACATAATCACATTCTATAGTATGTGTGATTATTGTTGCTTAGCATATCCACCCTGATTTTGACAGAAGAACAAAGCTAATTACTAGGGCTCAAGTGAATCTAGGGCACTCATTGTATGACTATCATTTTGATTCTTTGTCGTTGTCGAAGCAATCAAGAATAACTTTGCTTAAGCCTTTGATCAAACAACAACAACATGATAATTTTGCTAATTTTGCGAGAATGTATGTGAATGTGAGTGAGCACTCTATAAAAAAGCAAGAAAGAATGTGAGTATAGAAGTTAGCTTCAAGGAAAAGTTTTAAGGAGTTTCAAGGTTAAATTTTGAATTTGAACCATTAGGGGAGGAATGGGAAAAGTTGGGACAATTAATGGAGGTGAAGATGCGAGGGTGGGTTACTTAAAAAACTTTTGGTTAGGTTTCAGTGTTCTTCTCTTCCTAAGTTTCCACTTTTTTTTTAAAATATATATATATATATATATTGAACATTGTATACAAATAGTTTACTTATTATTTTAAAATTAGAATTTTGAATTTTTTTATACAATAGAAAATATGAATTTCATCTATTATTTTTCAACAAAATCAGGGATAAATATCATGTCAAATGCTGCTGCTGTAATTCTATTTTTATAAATAAATATAAAGATAGATTATTGAATCTCACTGCCATAACAAATCATTGGAAGTGATGTTATATTTGACAAGTTTTTTAATAAATTAAACAAAAATTGTTGTTTTGACAGTCCTAAATCATTTATAAAATTGACAAATGTTTAAACCAATATTATAAAAGAACAATTGTTCTTCAATTTTCTTAATTTTTTTAACCTTTATTTAAATTTAATTTTAATATTTTCATTTCGCGAGTGAGGTGATAAACACCAAAGCGACCAAAACAGAAAAGGTTATCCAGACGCCACTTTGATACCGTATCCGCTCAATCTATCCTGGTCTTCGACTTGCTGGCGCCTGGCCTTAGCTTCTGCCAGAACTTTTGTCATCTCTCCGGTCCTCTGCTCCCATTTCTTCTATCTTCCTTTTTTTTAAATAATAATAATAATAATAATAATAATTAATTAATTAATTTCATTCTTTCTGCCTTGGACTTCATTAGTAAAATATTGAACATCCCGATACTCTGGCCTTTCCCTATTCATGAATCAAAGAGCCAGCCCTCTGGTTCCATGTTTCTCCTATGAAACTTCCCTTCCGCTCTTCTCTCCCTCTATATATTGATATCTCACCCCCACCCTCCCTCACCGGATAAGCATGAGTTCAGTGAATCTTGGCGCGTGGGCTCGCCCCAGTTCGATGTTCACCCAAGTGAGCAGATCCAGATCCCCAACTTTTCATCTCTTCCATGGTCTCAGAAAATTACCCATTTTCTCCCTCCCTCCCAAGCCACCAAGCCATGGAGTCTCTCCCTCTTTCTCCTCTCTTTCAGTCGCTGCGGTTCTCACCAAGGAAAACGCCGTCAAGGATTCTGAGGAGGAGAAACCCGGTTTCAATTTCAACGCCTACATGCTTGACAAGGCTAATAAAGTGAACCAAGCCTTGGATGCTGCTGTTGCCATGCGCGAACCCGAGAAGATTCACGAGGCCATGAGGTACTCGCTTCTCGCCGGCGGCAAGCGCGTGCGCCCAATGCTCTGTATCGCCGCATGCGAACTTGTCGGCGGCCACGAATCAACGGCCATGCCCTCGGCTTGCGCCGTCGAGATGATTCATACTATGTCGCTAATTCACGACGATTTGCCCTGTATGGATAACGATGATCTGCGGCGAGGAAAACCGACAAATCACAAGGTCTTCGGGGAGGACGTCGCGGTTTTGGCCGGCGATGCTCTTCTGTCTTTCGCGTTTGAGCACGTGGCCGTTGCAACCGTGGGCGTTGCGCCGGCTCGGGTAGTTCGGGCGGTTGGGGAGTTAGCCAAGTCGATTGGCGCCGAAGGACTGGTCGCTGGGCAAGTTGTGGATATAGCTTCGGAGGGATTATCCGATGTGGGCTTGGAGAAGCTAGAATTCATTCATATTCACAAAACGGCGGCGTTGCTGGAAGCCGCGGTTGTGCTGGGAGCCGTCGTGGGAGGTGGGTCGGAGGAAGAGATTGAGAAGTTGAGGAAGTTCGCGAGGTACATTGGATTGCTGTTTCAGGTTGTCGATGACATTCTCGACGTTACGAAATCATCGGAGGAATTGGGCAAAACAGCAGGAAAAGACTTGGTGGCTGATAAGGTCACTTATCCTAAGCTCCTTGGGATCGAGAAATCGAGGGAGTTCGCTGAGAAATTGATCAAAGATGCGCAGGATCAGCTCTCTGGGTTTGATCCGGAGAAGGCCGCCCCATTGATTGCTTTGACCAATTACATTGCTTACCGTCAAAATTAGGTTGCTCAATTTATTTGTTTAGTTTTGGATGATTGCAGTTTCTGAAATCATGGCTTATACATAAGCTGTCACTCATGTAACAGGGGATGCCTCCAAATACTCTCCTTTTCTCCTCCGTGCCTCAATCTTATACAATATAGTTTTGATGCTCCATCCTGTCTGCAATAATATTTCCTCCTTTCAAAGTTAGTCATGTTTCCAGAACTTCTTCTACTCTCTCCTCTTATACTATGCTGTTGAGTTTTGGTAGATCATCTTTCACCCAACTTTATGGTGACAAGATTTTTATGATATTAAAATGACAAAGATGAAGCAATCAGTAAAATCAATTGAATTTGCTGTATTGCTGAAGCCTTCCATCTGTTACCTTACGTTTCTTAGATTTCTCAGAGAAGATCGTGTTATCGATGATGATATTTTAATTCTCTTTCACGAACTGTCTTCTCAATTATTGTGGATTCTGGCTATGATATGGGAATATTGTTACGTCTTTGGGCATTTTTTTTTTATGGGATTCCTATACTTCCATATTTTGCTTATTATGATACATCTAGTGAATAGGGATTCCTTGTAAAAAAACTGGATATGATATCAGGAATGTGGTTCCCTGCGCCTCCTAACGTATAACCTCTGACTCTGACTGAAATAGCTGTCTTATAATTTTATTTGGGCTGGTAGTATGCTATGTTTGTGATGCAGGTTTCTGAGTCAAACAGGATTCATGAAACTCCAAGTACATGTTTGGCAGCGGAACAATAATGCCGCCCAAGGTTTGGTAAAATCAAATTTATGATTTTCGTTGAGACTTCCTTGCGGGACTATTTTTAATCTCTTTTTTCCCTGGTGGTCCTGAGTCCAAGCAACAATAAATTCTTTGTGCCGGAATTTCAACCTTCGGTGCATAGGAGGTTCCAACAGGGCACAAGACAGAGACTGTGATGTCATATTTGTTATATCATAAACTTGTGATATTGCGACGCGACTTCTTGCCAATTTACGTTTGGTGGTCACCTTTGTAAGGCAATCCCCATGAAACTGATTTGATCCGGTTTGATTTAATATGCAATCTGTAGTGTTTCTTTTAAATTCAGATACGCTTTATAGATGTGCAATGATACTTCTTTTTTGGGGCTTGAGGCAATGATTATGACATCTATCTGTCTGCCTTTAACAGAATAATCTATCACGAAATACAGCGTGTGAATCCAAATCAGCCACAAATTGAGTCACATTTGAACCGGACCACGAGCCAAAATTTGCAATAATGTATCCTTTCACTGTAAGTCATTCTGTTTCATTCAGGATATTGTTGAGCCAAACATGGAGCCACTAGTTAAAACAAAGCTTGACCAGGGCATTTAATTGATGATTCCTTTTCTGCAGATCAACTTATCTAAGCAAATCTATTATTGCTGCCACTTCAGTACTAGTTTCCTAACAGCCTGAGGAATTATAAATGCTTGAACTGGAAAGGGGGCTGTTTGAACCGCAGGAATAGGTTCCTCACTATCCGTGGCAGTCGCAATTTCAACTTCAACATCAGGAGCATGGTTGTTTTCATTCTCGGTATTAGTTAATTTAACCTCTTCTGGTGATGGTAAGAGGTGGTGCATTAACAGTTTCCGAGTCTGAGTCTGAAGTCTGCAATTTTTGCTTTTCAAACCTTTTCTTCCTTGATCTATTTGATCTCTGCAAAGGTAGTAGATGAAACCATCAGAGACATGCAATAAAATTGAGATGAATATGAAAAATATTTATTAAAAAAGAAAGGAAAAAAAATCCAAGCCTCGTTTTCCCCCTTTGGCTTTATAGTACCGATATATAAATTGCGTGATTTGTGTCCGCTCCACATGTTAATACAATAAAGTGATGGAAGGGATTTTTATTTCCCTTCATGTTAATACAATAAAGTGATTTGTGTCCACTCCACATGTTAATACAGTATAGATGTTTCACTAAAATTACTGGGATACAGAAAGCAAAGAAAAAACCTCTTGTTTTTTTTCCCCCAACAAAATCAGCAAAGTATACAGCTATATGTCTAACACAACAAATAAAGAAAAATTTTGCAAATCTTCCATCTAATGCACCATTTCTCTGTATCAAAAATCTAAATCCAAGCTACTTGCAAAGCTAGAGGTAGAAACAGGCTAAAACTTTGCATCTGCCCAAGCAAGACAGAAGGTTCCAGCAGAGCAGAGACAGTGTGATCTCATATTCATTATTATGAACTTGTGATATTGCGACGCAACTTCTTGTCAATGCGCGTTCGGTGGTCACCTTTATAAGGCTATCCCCATAAGCCTAATTTGATCCGGTTTGACATGAAATCAGTGTTTCTTTCAAATTCAGATACCCTTTATACATATGCAATGATACATATTTTTTTGGGGGCTTGAGGCAATGATTATGACAGTTATCTGTCTGTCTTTAACCGAATAATCTCTCACGAAATACAGAGGGTAAATCCAAATCAGCCACAAATTGAGTCACATTTGAACCGAACTATGAGCCAAAATTTGCAATAACTTATCCTTCAATGTAAGTTATTTTGTTTCATTCAGGATATTATTGGATTGACAAAGCTAGAGCTACTAGTTGAAACAAAGCTTGACCGGGGCATTTCATTGATGATTTCTTTTCTGTAGATTACTACTTATTTACAAAAAGCAAGGTGAATTTGCTGCATCGTTGAAGCCTTCAGTCTATTGCCTACTTAAGATTGGTGAAAGCAGATTGTGTTAATATCAGCTGATAGTGAAAGGGCGAATCATACAATGTGAGTGTGGATTGTGGGTATGATATTGGGAATATCTTCTTTGTGATCCCCGACATATGCTCTTGTTTCTCCTACATTATGACATGACGCAAGAAGTGAACGTGGTTTGCCCCATAAAACTGGATATATGTCATACGACGTTACGAATGTTATTCCTTGCTCCTACTAGCATACAATTTATGACTTTGAAATAGCTCTCTTGGAATTTTATCTGGGGAAGCATATTTGGCTAGGAATTAAAAATAATCATACTGCACAAACTTTTGTCAGAACTTGTTCTTTATTTAAACTTCTTCGCAGATGCTGGAATGTGCTCCTTCCAGTTCTATTTATATTTTACTTCTATCATATTTTATTTGAAACTAAAAAAAATATTAAACCCCATTAATGTTGTCTAAAAATTAATAAGTTTGCAATTTTACTTTTATTATCAAAATAAATATTTTCTCTCTACTTTATAAATAGGAGCATGAGGATATATAGACAACTCTCTTGGTCAAAAGTCAAAGAAAGAACCTATTAAGTGTGTCGGAATTTGAATGTCATGCATAAATTATAAAGGAAAAAATGACAATTAAGGACCCCCTAAAACTAATAATTACAACTAAGAATTTTAAATTATTGAAATCCTAATAATGAATTATGATCGTTACTTAGAATTAAAAATATACATGAGTTCATAAAATTGCCCTCCACTTGAAAAATAAAAAAAATAACATTGTTAAAATTATTATCATGAGATAAGAATATTGTTAATTTTAATTGAAAAACCAAGGAATAATAGTTAGAAAAAGATTGTTTTTCAATATAAAATTAAAATTTACTTTCAAAACTTTCTAGTGGTACTCATGAATATACAATAATCATTTGAATATTTACTAAAGGCATTTTTAAATATGAACCTAATCACGTGTGGATTTTTATGCTTGTTAATATATAAGCAAACCACTTAAAAAACAAAAAAAATTAATAATGTTAAAATTACTATCATGGGATAAGAATATTATTAATCTTAATTGAAAAATTAAGAAATAATAGTTAGGAATTGATTGTTTCATAATATGAAATTAAAAAAAAACTTTTTAAAGCATTCGTGAATATATAATAATAATTTAAAAATTTATTAAAGTCACTTCTAAGAGACATTTTAGATTGTCTGCACTTTTTTTTCTAAATTTCAAGCAAGGATGATGTTTTATCATTGGGATTTCAATAAATTAGGATCCTTGATTGTAATTAATGACCTTAGGGATCCCTAACTGTTGGTTTCTCATTATAAGAATTAGTACTGTTTATAATATATGAATAAGATAATATATTACTTAATCTCCATGTAAACTGTAACATGCCTATTCACATGTTATTTCTTAAATCTTATTTTTTATTTCAGACCTCACCTTTTTCCCCCCTGAATTTCTATCGCACAAAAGTTAAAAAACATATCAAAACTCAAAAGTCAAAACCAGTTAGTTTTTGTTCAAAATAATCATGTAATTACAATACAGGCGATGTTAAGATTTTATAACTTTTATCTGTTATTTAAAAAGACAAACAAGTGATTTAGCCAAAAAAAATGATAAACAAGTGAAGACTTGGTTCTGGCCGAATACCTAATTAGCTCGGCTAACATAGAAAAATCGGCCAGAAATATTTACCAAAAAGAAAAAAGAACAGAAGAAAAGAAATCGGCCAGAAATTGATTGATTTGTCTCCCCTGATTTGATTAGATGGGATCCGCACGAGCATATTTGCAACTCCCACAGATCGCGTGCACGAGAAAATTTTAATTTCTTTTTGAGATTTTGACCAGCAAGTAGTATTTGTTTGCCCTTGAACCACGCACGATGTTATTTACATTTCAATACATAACTGAAAACCAAAATTACAAAACTTATTACGCAAAATGCCATTATTTCTTGGTTCAATTTTCCTTCCCCCCTTTACCGCATGGGATATTTGATAATACCGGAGAGATACCCAATTTGAACATGTTTTAAGGAAAATATCATTCAAAAATTGCTTAGGTAATTTAATATCAAATAAAAATCAAAAGATTTGGAAATATCATTGCAAAACTAGGAGACTGATTTAAAAATAATTTTAAATAGGAATATACTGTAATACTCTTGCTTTTCTTTTTATTTTTTAATTTGTCAATTAACAAATAATTTTTTATTAAATGTGAATGGGTATTTATTAATTAATTAATAACTACTTGTTAAAACGTAACCTATACTTATCCTTTCCTACAACTAAGTTTTTTCTTAATATATTTTTTGAACTTGTCAATTAATAAATAGATACTTATTAATTAACAAGTAGCTACTTGTTAATTTAAAAAAAATAGGAGTATTTATAGTCTTTTTTCATTGTCCTTTCCTACAATCAATTTTTTTTAAACTTGTCAATTAACAAATGAGTACTTGTTAATTAATGAATGACTATTTGTTAATTAAAAAAGAAAAGTAAGGGTATTTATAGTCTTTTTTCATTTAAAATTATTTTCAAATTAATCCCCTAGTCCTATAGTGATATTTCAGAATCTTTCAATTTTTATTTGATATTAAATATCCTCAACGGTTCTTGAATGATATTTGTCATATTTTTTAATTGAGTTAAAGTTCATTTTGACCATTTAACTATATATTTAGGAACACCCATTATTCTATACTCTATTTTGGTCTAATTGACCTTTTAAACTTTTCAAAATGAATCACCCAATATCCCACCTTTTAAATTCATGTCCCATAAATTGAAGAGTTGGCAACCACGTGCCTCCATCTCACCATCTCTATCTCTCTCTCTCTACCTTATCATCATAGTCATCTCACCCCCCCTCTCTCCTTTTGTGCTTGATCCCATCGTCTCCCCCTTTCTCCCTGTTTACTTCAAACATCTACCAACCCTTCCAGAACTTAAGGGCAGAGGCGAAAGAGAAAAGACCCTTCACCTTCGCCTTTACAATTGGACTTAATGGTGAATAGGTTTAAAGTTGGAGATGGAAGTAGATGTTAGAGATGAAAGATGGAGGAACTAGGGAGATCATCCAGGTTGCCTCCCCTTTCACCTTACCCTTTCTCTTCCTCAATGCTAGTTTATGGATCTGGATTGCCATCCACTTGCCACCATATCATCATCTGGGTTGGAAGTTTTTGGGTTTTGCTAACAATCATCCAAACGAACTTTAGTCTTCGCCCTTAGATTCTCCCTTCTCAATCACAAAAAGTAGAAGGTTCTAGTTTTTTCCTTGCTTTTTTTTTTAAAAAAAAATTTCACTGGCCTAAAGAGATTTATGCATTTGGACATTGATTAAACACAATTCGCACTTAAGCATCAACCAAACTTCACCAACTGGATCTACCTCATCACTTTATTGGAACCATTAGATCAAGATTGTTGGGTGAGTTTTTTGGCTTTGCTTTTTTGGGTTTGATTACCAAGTGAGTGTTGAGAATAAAAAATGTTTCTTTGGTAGTTAGTTTTAGTATTGTTGTTTATTGTTTGTTGTTTCATTTTGGTTACTTTTGTGGTGTATAAATAGTTTTGTTCGGACCCTTATTTCATTAATGGTCATATTATTTTTGGCTTAGCATTTAGCCATAATCTATATAGTTTGACAAATTACCTCTTTTATCATGGTATCAGAGCTAGGATATTCTTTGGGCCTGAGAAGGTTGCTTGCAGCAATTGTGACTCAAGAAATGGACCCAAAAATGCAAGAAAGCAGATTACCAAGAAGGAGCTTCAGCAAGTCTCATTACATTGCCCAAAACCCAACATCTAATTCAAGAAATAGATCAAAAAAAATCAAGAATCTGGATCCATTAAAGAATTTACCCAACAAACAATAAACGATAATACTAAAACTAACAACCTAAGACACATTATTTATTCTCAGTGCTCCCCCTCAAGTTGAAACTATACAAATCAATAGTTCTCAACTCACAAAAAAACCTATCATGAGATTTTTTTTCCCCTAAAGCTTTAGTCAACATATCTACTTTCTGATCTACAGAACATACATGACACGGATAAATCTGTTATTTTAACAAGCTATATTTTTTAACTATTGTTGATGATTTTTTTTAAAGCTATTTAGGTATTTTTATTATAGCACAAGTTTGAAACTATGAACAGCACTAAAAGTTTTCTTGCCTATGTTGAGAATCAATTTAATGTACATGTTAAAAGGATTAGAACTAATAGCAGCAAAGAATTCTTGAATAATGAGTTAAGAAATTTTCTTCAGAAAAAGGGAATTATACGTAAAAATACTTGCCCTTATACACTTGAACAAAATGGGGTGGTTGAGCGCAAAGATAAGAGCTTAGTTCAGGTCTTTAGGTGTCTCTTTGTCCAATTTGGTTTATCTGTCCAATGAAGAAGTCTATATGATTATACGTCAGGATCTTCTTGGAAAGGACGAGAGTAAAATTAAAGTTTGTAAACTAAATTAAGTCCTTGTATTGCTTAAAACAAGCTTCACAACAGTAGAATTATAAGTTAACTCAAACCTTAAAAGAAATGGGCTTCAATCAAAGCATGCATGATTATTCATTATTTGTTATGCATTTTCATGATGGTATGGTTTTAGTTCTTGTCTATATGGATGACTTATTAATCACTAGTAGCTCTGAAAATGAAATCATACAAACTAAAAATTTTTTACATAGCAAGTTTAAAATAAAAGACCTTGGCTTGTTAAAATATTTCTTAGGAATTGAGGTGGCAAGATCCCATAAAGGTATTGTCATGAATCAAAGAAAATATGTGTTGGATTTATTGTTTGAAACAGAGATGAATGGTTGCAAACCATTGTCGGTTCCTATGGCACAAAATTTGAAGTTGACAATCTATAAGGAAGGAAGAAACAAGAGAGAGGAACTATTGAAGGACCCAGGAGAATATAGAAGACTTATTGGTAAGTTAATATATTTGACAATGATATATGCTGACATTTCCTTTTTTTTCTATAGCACTTGAGTCAGTTTGTACAAGCCCTTATGAAAATACACATGGTAACAACAAAGAATGTGTTGAGGTACTTAAAGAATAATCCAAGCTTGGGAATACTCTTGAGTTCCAAAAGTAATTCAGAGTTAAAGTGCTTTTATGACTCAGATTGGGCATCGTGTAATACTATAAGAAGATCGATATCTAGTTATTTATTAAAACTAAGAGATTCCTTAATCTCCTGAAAGACAAAGAAGCAGAGTATTGTATCTAAACCATCAGCTGAGGTTGAGTACAAGGCTTTGAGTATTGTTATTTTTGAGATAATTTAGGTGTTGGGACTGATAAATGATTTCAGATTGCATGGTCTAATCCTTGTGCAAGTTTTTTGTGATGATAGGGCAGCAATCCATATGGCCAAGAATTCTATATTTCATGAGAGAACCAAGTACATAGAGATAGGTTGTCACTTTGTAAGGAAAAAATTACAACAAAAAAAGATTTCTCTGCATCATGTACATTCTATGAATTAGGAAGCAAATGTGTTGACTAAAGCTTTAGGGAAAAAAAAATCTCATGATAGGTTTCTCTATAAGTTGAGAACTATTAATTTGCATAGTTCCAATTGAGGGAGAACATTGAGAATAAATAATGTTTCTTAGGTAATTAGTTTTAGCATTGTCGTTTATTGTTTGTTGTGCCGTTTTGGTTACTTTCATGGTGTATAAATATTTTTGTTCAAACCTTTATTTCACTAATGAAGTCATATTATTTTTGGCCTAGCATTCAGTCATAATTTATATAGTTTGATAGATTACCTATTTCATCTATGAGTTTTATGAGTTTCTCCTCTCTCATTTATTTTAGAGATTTGGTTTTCTTTATGGATTTTTGAGTTTTCTAGCTTTTGCTTTAGGTTTGATTCGTGTAGTGGTTTCTTTTTTTGTTTTTGATTTTTGCATTGATTTCATTTTGTTCTACCTTCAATTTTTAGGTTTTCATTTTGGTTTTTGATTTTGTTTTGTTGATTGGTTTGTGAGTGTTTGTTGAATGCTTTGTTGTTGAATACTTTGCTTATTAGATGTTTTTTAAATTTATGATGTGGCATCCAACAGGATGCCATGTAAGAAAAAAGACAACTCAATAACACATGAATGACATATAGGTTGCCAATTATGCAAACTTTTAGGCCCTACTTGCCTTGCTTAACTTTTGCTAGCATCATTTAATAATAGGATATTGGGTGATTCATTTTTTAAAGTTTAAAAGGTTGATTGAATCAAAATAGAGTATAGGACACTAGATATTTTTGAAGACATAGTTCATGGATAAAAATAGACTTTAATCTTTTTTTTATTTTGTAAAAAGTTGCATCAGTATTTATCTTATTAGCTTTAATTTTGTCAACACGCTAGTAATAAATAATCTTCTCTTTTTTATTTTGACTTGAACAATAATATCATTCCCCATGAATATAATGCAAAAATGAAGATAATTGGTTGGTAACCGAAAGATGTGAAGTTATTAGCAAGAAAGCAAAGAGACAAAACTGGAAGTTTGTGCTGTAACATGGAGACATGAGCTGACACGTTCCATATTATATTGTTTCCGACAAATGAGCAGACAACAGATATTGGAAAGCTCATGCAGAAACAAGTCCATGCCTTGGTAAGCCTGCTTGTTTGTGAGTCGTGAGCAAGGTAATGTACTACAAGTTAATTATGAGACAAACTCAAGTGGAAGATAGAAGAAAGTGGACCCACTCACGTAGAGAAATAATGCCATTGATAGGAACCCTCACTGCTACTTTGAATTCAATTCCAAGTCAATCAAATAACATGCCCAACCATTGGAGTTGATGGCGCGATCATTTCTTACATTCAAGAGATGTGATTTCTAGTAACATACAACTGAATCTAGTGCTCGCCCCACTGACAAGAGACGTATTTCTTTCCACATGAACAATGCACTAATGCACACAAAATTGAAGAAACCTATATAAACCACCACAAGCTATTGCCTTTTATTGGTTAGCCTCCTCTTCCTTATCGCATAGCATGTAACCTGACGACAAAGCATAATTACAGAGCGTGCACGTAATTAATTATTAGATTTTTTTAAAAAGAAAAATTACTCCTCCTGTACATAATGAAAGTCATTTTCTCCCAACTTTAATTTGGTCTAAAATATAAGTCTAGGTTAATAATATCTTGAGCATTATAATGAATGTAGTCTTGACTTTTGACAAGGGCAGATTTGCAAAGTATTACAAATTCTTTATTTCCATTTGACTACCATTTTTGGTTTGTGTGCACGATAGTTAAGCTGTTCCTATATTGTAAACCAAAAGAGCATACATCATATTTTAACGACAATATATATATATATATATATATAGTAGAGCGTGAGGAATGAAGCACAAAATGAAAAAGTGAAGGGTCACATCACTGGTGTCCCTCAAATGGAGGTGAAGGAAGGAGCATCAATTTTCCTCACAACCTCAGTTTGAGATTCTTCTTTTGTCTCATAGACACACACACACACACTACAATTTTTATAAAGTATAAATGTGCTCCTAAACTTTTTTACAATGTGTGATTAATATCTCTTAATTTTGAGAAGTGTAATATTCTCCTTGTATTTTTAAAAGTGGTGCAATGTGGTTCAAAACTAACAGATCCTTAACGTTGACATTTAACTTGTGATTTTTTGACCCTCCTATGCTTTGCTGGCATTGATATGGGATATTATAATTTTTATTAAACAAAAACAAAACAGTTTACTCTTTAGAAGCACACCTAATTTTATCTTGTCCTTCTTCTTCTTCAATCCAAGAATCTTTCAAGAATCAAGACTTTAGAATCCAACTTCTCTACAGAATCACAAAGCTAAGACCTATGAGCTTCCTGCAATTCCCAGATACCATGAACATCTCGAAGCTTCAGGTGTGGGAGAATGTCGCCCTTTGCCTGCTACGAAGTACCCAGGAAAGCTTCGTGGTCGTTGAGTCTTGATACTCTGTTTGAAACCCCTTCTGAATCATTCAATTCTGATAGCAACAAGGAAAATCAACCACCAAGAGGGCAAGGCTTGCTGTGGCTGTGAAAACCTATGGCCTTGTCTAGCAAGTTCGGAGGATGAGGCTCCGTCTACTGGTAGTGTCGCTTGAATTTTCCAAGAATGATTGCAAATCAAAAATTGATAGGCATGATTGCAGCCAAGGCAATGGGTATCAACGAACGCTGGAGAAGAATGACCAGTTTCCCTCTTGGGTGACCCAACTTCACTGCCTTTGAGGCACCGCGAACCAGAGGCTGGGAGGATGATGCTAGCGACTGCCATATCTTGCGAATCTACAACTTTCTCTGTCAATGCGAACTAGGATGCGGGAGCTAGAAGATCTCAGCAAATTGACCACGGTGATCTCAGTAGCCCTACGC
Source organism: Prosopis cineraria (assembly GCF_029017545.1). Classification (NCBI taxonomy): domain Eukaryota; kingdom Viridiplantae; phylum Streptophyta; class Magnoliopsida; order Fabales; family Fabaceae; genus Prosopis; species Prosopis cineraria. The sequence continues at coordinate 8,243 of NW_026555578.1, read as the reverse complement.
CGGCAGCCACAATAACCATGCTGCCACCATTCTCAATCATTCTCAGCAATATAGAGCAACAAACGACCAAACAATTGACACCGTGATCTAGAAGCAAAGCAAGGGAGGTTCCTAATGACTCCACGACTATTAACGACAACAAGAACAATAGCTTTCTGAAGGCCTCAACGTCGTGAATCCAAGGGGACAACATGAAGAAGAAAACATTTTCAGCAATTCCAATAGCCCTTTGGGCCAGTCCAATGGCAACACATAGTGTGTGACAACCAGAAACAAAGAACAAGATCCAACCCCGTGAACAAGACTCGAAACAGAGATAATCTGAGATGAGCCCAATGCAAATATGGTGAAGAAGAAGATGAACAATAGCATCGTTGTAGTGAGGGGGTTTGCCAGCAACGGGAAAAGGGTGAAGATGAGGATGGAGGAGAGGGCGAGTGCGATGAGAGACAAGGTTCTTCTCTTCCTCCGTGTTGTTATTTAATTTTAAAATATGACATGTGAACATGCCACCTTAGCTTAGTGAAGTCAACTAATGGTCAAACATTTGAATCTGTTAAAATTGGACAACATTGCACTATTTTTTAAAGTATAAGAAGAATATTATACTTTTTAAAATTCAAGGATACCAATTGCACCTTGTGAAAAAGTTTAGGGATAGATTTGTACTTTAATCCATTTTTGTATAAGGTGGATCACTTTGTTTCTAATTATTTTAGAGCCATGAATGCTTTGAATTCTTACAAAACAAGTCATCTGATCATAGGAATCACATCAAAAAGTTCAAGAGTTTTGCCTTGCACCAACTGCATAGCTTTCTAACATACAATTTAACTTGTTTCAGGGAGAGAAAGCATCTTTTGACCTAAAATTCCTAGGTTTCCAATCTGTGATCTTTAAAATGTATGAAGTAAACTGAACTGGGCATCACAAATATCAGTTCATGCAGCGGCGAGCAAAGCAATCACAAGGCAGAAGGCCTTGCACTCTGCTCAATTGCTTCTCTAGTTTGTAGTGTTTGGTTGAACGTGCGTGTTGCCTTCATGTTCAGAGATGTTATTTACCAAAATGCAGAACATCAAACGAAAATAAAGGAAAGAATCAAATCCCAATATGTGAACCAAAATTAGATTCAGGATTAGAAGACAAGGATAGAAATGTTGAATATCCTTGCTAAATCTCACGGCGAGAGGGCATTTTGAAAAACATTGCAAAGCCACTATGAGTATATCCCAATCGAATTCCAAGGCCTTCATCTGATTGATGTAATTGTGTTTTAAAACGTAAAGCCGCAAATATCTCGGGATTCAACGAGTAAAATGAATATACTATCCCTTATTCAATTTAACATGCTGCAAATCTGGTACGTAGGAACAACTGATAGAAACAGGATAGACAGAGAAAGAAAGAGAAAATGAATAAGGAAGAGGAAGAGGAATACTTCTAGAATCAGAATGTATTTCCTAGAAGTAGGAGAATCTCCAAAAATTACAGAATTATTACTTCATTCATATATTTGACATATTTCATGATACGATATTTATAATCTGATACAATAACTGAAAGTAGTCCTAGATACGTGAAACTGATAATGACATAAGGTAACTAACAAGACAATTAAAAAGGGTCATATGTAATCATAAAACATAAAACACAGATATCATGACATTAAAATCATTTAATCCTAGACTGAATTTTCATCCAATGTGAGTCTGCCATGCCTTTTCTTAGTAAGGGACGTTGTTTCTTATCAAAATCTCCATATGACAGTGCGTGCCAGTTCAGCTGGTTGTTAATAAAATGGCTTTTTAATTTTATATATGTGTGTGAAAGTGGAATATGATAGATTTCCCGGCACAATAAGATTTATGAAATGAAGGATCAATTTTCTTGCTTGAAGGAATATTACATATTTGGCAGTATCATATGTAAAATGGTCCAAGTCTATCATGCCACAACCTAAAACAATTATCTATCTATCGGAACACTGTTGGTTAACATAACAAACCTGAGTTGGCCCCCAAAAAAAAAAATGATGATGATGATAATGATGATGATGATGGAGCAGACTAGGCAAGTAAGCTCTAATATTTAAGGTGATTTATATTATTCATGACTTGAATTGACTTACTGTAGATTTTATACTATTTATTGATATACAGATGATATGATTGGACTGATGGAATGAAATAACACTGCTATCTATGCCTTGTTTTTATTAGAAAACGAAGAAAATAAATTAAATGCAGCAAGCATGCGAATTCATTCTGAGAGTCAATACGTTACAATTTAAAGAAACACATTTACCAGGCCCATGACATTTGGACCATTAGACTGGACTGTCACATTCTTGGCCCAATGTTGATTTTATCCCATAAAAATGCAATACGTATAGTGGTTAAGTAGCAAAAAAAAGCACAGCACGGTAGCCAAGGAACACCGATACTAATACGAAGAAGAGGTTTCGTATTTAAATATAATTTGGAGTACCATATTATCCACGCCACAAGTTCTGGTGAGTGGTTGCAACACTATGAAATGATGGTTGATGGAAATGCTAATGCGAGGCAAACCTTTTAAAGATATGGCCAGGATATCTTGAACGTACGGAACAGAATTCTAAAAAATTAGTGGGCACCACTTGACCAGAAATATTTTATTCTCTTCTCCTCTCCTATCCTTCAATCATCAACTTGAATTGTACAATCGAATCATCTTTTTCATGACATATATAGAGGGTTGCGTTTAAATCCTCAAAAGGGATGTGTTATGTGTACTCGTTAATCACGTAATCTCTTGTATTCCAATAAAGTCATGCTGGCGAAAGCTTGTGTACTTCCGAAGCTTCAAGGAATAAAACACACAGAGTAATACAAAAACATCTCAATTCTTGGGGGATTCCTCTGCGGCAAGACTAAGCTGTTAAATACATACTTTGCTCTAAAGAATCGTCAAAAATTACTCTGGCTCTATCAAAAACAGAGTTGAAATAGAAACTTCCACATCCCGAATTAAATCTACAAGTTCACCAATTCTTTTATCTTCGTTTTTGTCTGATACACTTCTCGGTTCAAAAGTTTCCAACTATTTCTGCAGGTGTAATTGGCCAACCGCTGCAGAGGACTTGAAACTAAATATTCTGCTATCGCTTCATTCCAGCATGCGAGTGAAAAAGAAGCAGAGACCCAAAATCATAGTGAAGCTATGACGTAAGATTTTCGTTAATGATATCTCTTAAATATGTTTAATAAATTTAGAGCATGGTTATCGTGTTATAAAATAGAAGGTGTGGTACACGATCGAATACGATTGAGACTACACACATGGCCATTGTTTTATACATAACATAATTCTCCCACGTTTATCCTCTGCTTTTGCCGTCTCTTGCGTCCTCATCCTCACCCTTGAGGCATGGTATTATCCTTTAACGTGAAAACATATTCTTATAATCATTCAAATTTGAAAATCTTCATACAAAAATTCTTATCTCTTAACAACCATGTATCTGGTCCTATATATTTATGGCGTGTTCTTAAGGCATTCATGGATCACTACTTGCTCTCTTTAACGTTCCATATACATGTAACAAGTTGCATGCCATGCAAGTGCTGATTGTACATTAGTCCAACCAATTTTTCGTTGTCGTTCAAGTGTGATATAACCAGAAGCAAGATTAGTGCACCAGGATTGATTTTCTTAACAGTTTGATGAACAATCTAGGATTGATTAGGTCTCGTGTTTGATTTTATTTCCCAACCAAGAAAAAAATTATGATTTGAAGTTTTGAACGAAACATGCTCCCACCATTTTCGCGTTTGTGATATTTCTGCTAATTAATATTGACCGTCACCAATCCAATTTCCGGCACGATTCATACATATTTTAATTCAAGTTCTATCTAAATGAGTTGTTCAATCTTGTTTAATATAAACCCCTCTGCTTAAATTCAAAATAGTTTATCATATTTTAATTCAACTTTTTTTTTTTAAGCTTAACGATAAGGCATGCAAAAAGCCAAAAAAAAAAAAAAACAGGAGGAGGAGGAGAACAACTTAGGGACCTGAATTTTTTCAATCCATAAGTTATCAAGATAAGAAATCTTTGCAATTCACGTGAAGGTAATTGTCTCTCGCGCGCGCTCGCGAAAGTGGTTGCAAATATTATAGAATTAAGGTATAATTTTGTTTTTAAATTATTCTTGAAATAATAATATTGCGCTCACTGTTTAAAAATTATAAAAATAAATAAAAATAAAATTATAATAATATTAAATATATATAAAAAATAAATATAAAAAAATATAAATTATAATTTAATAACTTGTCAAATATAAGTGAATTTTGATCAAATTAGATATAAGTAGACTTGAAAGTATTTGTATTTACCCCTATAATTATCAAAATCTTTATAGAAAAATAGTTTCAAATCATATTTTATACATGTAAATTGTTCAAAAATAAAGTTGGCTTTTAATAGAATCTAATTTTTGAATTTTTCTATTTTTAAAAATTTTTAAGCTTTTTCTAATAGTATATTTAAAACAGTTCAATTTTTTTGAAAATCGCTTTGATTCCTAATTTAATTTTGATTTTCAACTTAATAGCAGTTTAACTCTTATCCAATCTAGCTCCATTATGAAAATAAATTTTTAGTCCAAGTTGAGTCATTAATGACGGCTCCAGTCTATAATTATAAGGCCAAATGCAGATATTTTTAAGTCTGCTCATATTTAATTTAATTAAAATTTACTTTTATTTAATAAGTTATAAAATTAAAATTTATAATATTATTAATTCACGATATTTTATCAATATATGATATATTTTTTCTTGTATTTATTTTATATAATATTATTATAATTGTGAAATGCTCATAACAAATTTATCTTTCAAAATCTTTCTTTGTAGGGGAATCACCTAGTAGCTGAAGTACATGCAATAGTAGATTTTGCTCTAAAGGTGAGGGATGCTCTCAAAAGAGCTCAGGGGAAGTGGATCAACTAAATCTGTGCAAAACATTTGCTAGAAAAAACCGTCTCTAAATTGGGTGATGCTTAATTGTGATGGTACGGTCAAAAGCAACAATGGTTGTGCAAGTGCTAGATACTTACTACACAACAGTGATGGCTCTTGGATCCACAGATGCTATCGCAATATTGATGCGTGCACCCTTTTACAAATAGAACTTTGAGCTATGTCTAATGATTTAAATATGGTGTGAGAGCATGGTTTCAGAAAAGTTAACTTAGATGTTAACTACTTGCTAGATATATCACTATTGCCATGACACTACTGTCGAATAGCACCAAAATTAATAAAAACTAAATTTTATAGTAAAGCGCAACTTAGGTCGTCTCTCTAAGAGTCAATAGAGTAACTATTTAAATTATGATTATGAAAAGCTAAAAAATGGGGGGTTTTATAATGAAATTAAAAAAAATCTAAATTAAAATTAGATAAATAAAGAAAATTCAATTGAGAAAATTATCAAGAACAAGCAGTGCAATCAATCACAATCCAATCACCTAAATTTAATCTTCCTCGTCCACAAAATAAATTAATTTTATTCAATTTTATTATTCTAGTTTTATTATATATTTCTCAAATTATCATTCAAGAATTAAACAAGAAATTAAGTTATAGATTAATTGAGATCTCCTTTAACCTACAACCTAATAACTGTTCTATGTTAGCCATACCAGAAACAAAGCATGGATAATCATCCAAGCTAGGCCATATTACTCTTATAATGCTATATCAATTGATTATAGCAAGTAAAACCTCAAATAAAATTTATAACTCAAAAATTATGCAATAAAGCTACTCCAATCAGTAATAGCAATTAGAACATAAAATTCAGAGGTAGAGATAGAAAGAGTAAATTAAAATAAAGCTAAAATAAATTCTTTCTTAAATATCAAAGACTCTGATTAAAATTTAAGATCATGGTTTGTGATTGATCACACTAATAAAAAATTAGCTTTCCATAGAATTAAAAATCAAACAACATAAAATGAGAAATTGAGAAGCCATCACCCAAGAAATTGGAGGAAGGAAAGACGAACGACGATCGCTGCTCTGTTTCCTTTCTTTCATTTTTTTTCCCAGATCGTGCTTCCTCTGTGCGTCTCCCGTTTATTCATATATATATATATATATATGAAAAGTGGACCGTCTCCCCTGCGTCTCTCTTTCTTTCTTTTATAATAAAAACTAATAATTTATTAAAAAGATAAAACTACCTTAAATAGCCCTAATTAAAAATTACACTAAATAATCCAAAATAAATTCAAATAAAATTTTAAAGATTTAATTTTTGATTTGATCTCCAAGTATGCTCATATTCTTCTTATCCAATATATTCTCTATCAATATCTTCTAAATTGAATTTAAAAAATCTGCACAAATAAAATAAAGTTAAATAGCACCTGTGCAAAAATATTAAAGATATTATTTATATTTTAAAATCAAAGATTTAGTTAGTTAAAATTCCAAAACTGAATATTGGCTAATATAATTAAATAATATCTAATTAAACTCTATTAGCTTCAAATAAATATTTAAAAGTCTAAATTGAAAGGATAAAAATATATAAAATTATCATTTATCAATTCCCCCACACTTAGACTTTTGCACTCCTGGGCAAAATTAAATCTCAAAATTCAAGAAAAGAAATGTGGAAGCAACAAAGAATAAGAAGCAATCATAGCTATTCAACATTTTAACACTCTAATCAATATCTCTTATATCCAAAATAACAAGTATCATGACAATTTCATTTGGTAAGAATAAATTAAGCAATAGCCCCTCACAAAGGTCAAGTGTTTAACTCTCAACTCTCAAATATATATAGGTAAGTGTTTCACTCAAGTTTTCCTATTAAAACCTCACTACCATATGTTTGTTTATCATCTAGGTCTTCACAATTTATGTCATATGCAATGCAAGAATCAATAGGACTTTAGTTTAGGTTGTAATGAGCCTTAGGTAAAGGTATGGTATAAAAATAGGAAAATGACGGCTAATAAACTTTAGGATAATGAAAAGCATATTTGAAACAAAATATACAGAATGAAAGAAACAAAATAAATTGATTTGGATTTATTTTTCTCTCTTTGTTTTGTTTTCCTTTCCTTTGCTTCATGCACCTTTTTATTTATTTATTTTTGTTGCGTTCTGACTTTTATGCTCTTTCTTTTCTTTTCTTTTCTTCCTTTCTTCCTTTGCTTTTTTTTTTCTCTCTTGTTTTTTTTTTTCAAAATAACCCAAATCTCTCTTCAAGCATATTCTTTCATTCCAACAAATATTATAATACACTTTTCATCACCTAAAGTGGGGTGAGAAGAATGAAAGGAAAATATTTTTATAGGTTATGTTTTCAATTGGCTAAGATTTAAAGAAAAGGTTTAGGCTCAAAGGGGCTAACAAGGGCTAAATTTCATGGGATGGCTATTTGGTTAAGTAGGCTAAAAAAGAATGCCTAAATCATCTTCATGCAAAGCATATACAATTATAGTCTCAACTAAGAATCAAGACAAGTTCTAGAGTGAGAGTAGTGATAGGAGAATACACACAAGAAGAGGATAATATTAGGCTCAAATTCTCATAAGCTAAAGACTATCACATTAATTCAATGAAACCAAATTCATTGCCACTTAACTTAAATTTCAAATATAAGATCAATTATTTATCATGCTCAAATGTATCCAAACTAAAATTGTCTTAAATTTGCAACTTCACACAAATTATTTTTTTATTTTTTATTTTGAAAACAAGAACACAAAAATAAAAAAAATGAAAACAAGAAAAAAATTAGAAACAGCAAAAAAAACCTCCCCCCACACTTAAAATCTACAATGTCCTCAATGTAGAACATAGCTCAAAAGATGTATAGGAAATGTAAATTAAAAGTAAAGAGAAATGATACAACCTGATCGATTAAGTGTTATCTTGGAGGGAAGACTCCTCCACAAGTGTGTCTCAAATCCATCATAAAAATGCTTTAAACCGATGCCCGTTAACTTTAAACTTTGCTCCAGTAGATTCTGCCAAATCTCTACTCCACCATAAGAAAACACTTTAGTAATTATAAAAAGGACCTTCCCGTCTAGAACGAATTTTCTTGGCATAAGTGTTCAATCTGGCATTATAGAGCAACACTTTTTGTCCCACCTTGAACTCTTTTCTAACTATCAGCTTTATCATGCATTAACTTGGTCCTTTCCTTGTAGATTCTTGAATTTT